>NC_043005.1:79850778-79860778 GCF_006345805.1 Octopus sinensis | reverse complement strand
TTGCATATACACATTCATTAAATTTCTCTAAGTGTATATATATATATATATATATGTGTGTGTGTGTGTGTGTGTGTATGAGCGTGCGTGTGTATGTATATGTAAATTTATAAATTTATATATATACGTATGTATATGTATATATATATATTCTTATATACATGTATATATATGTATAAATATATATACATATATATATATGTATATATACATGCATATACATACATGTATATATCTATGCATGTATGTGTATATACACACATTCATATATATATATATATATATATATCATGCATATGCATTGTAATAAGTATATGTTTGTATATTATATAATATATATATATATAATATAGATATATAGATAGATAGATAGATAGATAGATAGATAGATAGATAGATAGATAGATAATAGATAGATTGATAGATAGATAAATGGATTGATAGATAGGTAGACAGTTAGGCAGTCAGATATAAATGTGTAAGGCATACAAAGGCGCATGAGTGTACACACCTTCATATGGTCTTTTAAGTATATACACAAGTTCTCATATATGTGTATTTCTACATACATGTGTGTGTTTGTGTGTGTGTGTATATATATTTGTATACATAATTATACTTTCATATATGTATAACATGTATATACGCATATGTTCGCTCATGCACCTGTGCACACACATATTTTTCTTATATATACATATCCATATCCCATCGCACCTCTCTCTCTCTCTCTCCCTCTCTCTCTCTCTCTCTCCCTCTCTCTCTCTCTCTATCTATCTATCTTCTTATGTCTATATACATATATATGTCTGTGTGTGTGTACGCTTGCGAGAAGGAGCGGGAGTGTATATGCATATATACTTACACACGCACATATATATGCGTGCTTGTATATACACATATGTTTATATGTTTATATATAGCTACACACACACACCCACACACACACATACACACAGACATACACACACACACACATACACATATATATATATACACGCTCACACTTTTATATATGTTTGTGTGCGTGTACATGAACACATAACCTACTTATGTATACGTTTTGCATGTTTATGCTTATACACCACAGACACACGCATAATACATATACATATACGACGTATTGATATATATATATATATATATATAATATATATATATATATATATATATATATATATATATATATAAGCTACATACGTTTCTGCATACATGATACTTTTTGCTATCATCAATGTTTTTGCCACTTAATACATACACCTCTATTAAATTTTTAGTATTTGCGAATAATGATTCTCTTGGTGTTAAAGCGCAATACATTTGCTCATTAAACATCTGAAAAAAAAAGGAAAATTAAAAATATTAGAGAATACTCAATAAAAACGAAAACCATCTTGAAATCACTACAACAACAACAACAACGGCAACAATTCTAAAATTTCATAATAATAACTAAAAATTAAAAAAATGTAGGCGATAAATAAAAATAATTATGTAAAAGCAAAAAACAACACATTTTAAAATCGTTATGTCACTTCTGTCTTCTACAGCTCTGACTTGAAAATTTCATATTCACAACGACTCTATGGCCGTTATCGTCTTATACTTTCAAAGACCGTTCGCTATACTTCGATGTACTCGAATTCGTTTTATTTTTTTCTTTCCTTCTTTCCTTTTCTCTTTGTTAGTTTAGCTGTTTGTTTGTTTCGTTCTTTATTTATTTGAATGCTTCTTTCTCCCTTTCAGCACGAGTATCTTTCATTAAAATTGTGTCTATGCTCGTGCTTATGTGTGTGCTTGTGTGAACACACGTATGTATGTTTGTAAGTATGTATGTATGTATGTATGTATGCATGTATGTATTTGCATGTATGTACGTATATATGCATGTACATATCTATCTATCTATCTATCTATCTATCTATCTATCTATCTATCTATCTATCTATCTATCTATCTATCTATCTATCTATCTCTCTCTCTCTCTCTCTATATATATATATATACACACATTAATGCCTCGACTATCGCGGGTCTTGCGTTACAAAATCCCTCGCGATAGGTGAAAATCCGCGAAGTAGAAACAGTAGTACACTGTATATTTTCCATTATTGTTTTTATAATTTTTATATATTCATTTTTTATAAATGCAAAGCAACACCACGGAGGAATCGACGTAGGCATAGTAATAACTGCAATAGGTGATCTGCGATATGGCGATGGATTACTGTGTATATATATATATATATATATATATATATATTATATATATATATATATATATAATATATATATATACTATATATAGTATATATATATATGGTGTGTGTGTTGGTGTGTGGTGTGTGTGTGTGTGTGTGTGTGTGTGTGTGTGTGTGCGTGGTGTGTGAGTGTGTGTGTGCGAGAGTGTGTGTGTGTATATATATAATCTTTGCAATTAATTTTATATTCTTTGCAGCAGCAGTTGGCACATTTCCTTCAACCTGATCAAGCTGGTCGGTACCTAAGAGATCAGTAGCGAATGTTTTGCTCTATTTCAGAATAGAGTGAAGTTTTTTCGGTCTTTTTAGCATCGAATCTTTGGTAGTTTCAAGGTATTTGGACAGTCCGTTTCTGTTGTTTTTGTACGTAAGTTCAAGCTGGATCAAGGCTCAACCTCCCTGAGCTCTGGGAAGGTAAAGATTTTGGCTGCCATTCTATTGTAGTTTCAGCCGCAGTTAAGTCCGGAATATGGCTTTGAGTTTCTGACACGTTTCAACCAGCAACTCCTTATAAAATCGTATTTATTCTGATTTGTATACCACTCACCAGGAGAAAGACAATTTTACCGACTCAGCTTTAATTATTGAAACATAGTTTTGTGACGTAGAATTCGTTGTTGCGACTGAAGTCGAGAAATCGTTCTGCGGCGTTGTTCCGAGTTATCGGACAGTAATGCCTGCAGACATTAAGGAATTCTCTTAAAGCAAGGGTTGAAATTATCTAGAAACCAATGTAATGTCCTGTCTTACGTAACCTTTGTGAGCGACATGAAAAATGCAATCGAAAATAATTGTTCCTTTCTCGCTTAAGTCTGTCGTAGGCGTTGAGACATGGATCAAAGAACGATTTAAAGGCGAGACTCCCAAACGCATATAGTTCCTAGATGCCGTATAGAAGTACAAGATTTTTGAGGCATTCCTAGTGATGATTGCTCCCACGCCGGCTCTCTTGTTCCTTCAAGATTAGACAACTTGACTTATTGATTAGGGTAGTCAGCCGACGATCGTAAGATCGTCAGTTCGATACTGGGTGGTGCATTATGTCCTTGGGCAAAATTCTTTATTTCTCATTTCTTTATTGCCCACAAGGGACTATATTGTCCCACAAGGGACAAACAAGAACAGACAAAGGGATTAAGTTGATTACATCGCCAACAGTGCGTAACTGGTACTTAATATATCGACCCCGAAAGGATAAAAGGCAAGTCGACCTCAGCGGAATTTGAACTCAGAACGTAACTGCAAATGAAATACCTATTTCTTTACTACCCACAAGGGGCTAAACACAGAGAGGTCAAACAAGGATAAACAAACGGATTAAGTCTATTATATCGACCCCAGTGCGTAACTGGTACTTATTTAATCGACCCTGAAAGGATGAAAGGCAAAGTCGACCTCGACGGAATTTGAACTCAGAAAGGTAGCGGCATACTAAATACCGCTAAGCATTTCGCCCGGCGTGCTAAAGTTTCTGCCAGCTCGCCGCCTTAAAACTCTTTATTTCTCGTTGCTATAGTCAACATAGCTGACAAAAAGAGTCGTACCAGCCTTGTCACATTTTGTGCCACGCTGGATCTCCCTAAGAACTCCGTTATGGGTACGCATGTTTCTGGAGTAGACAGCCACTTGCATGTTAATTATACGAGCCGGCTGTTCCTTTGATCTGATCAATAAAACCCTCATCGTCATAACCAGTGGAGTACCAGACAGCTAGTACGCTCTCTTCGATACTGAAGTGACTAGCTCCCGTTCAATGCGTCTCTGTCACATCAGGAACGTTGATGCTGTACCGTCTCAATTGGATGAGTTGGGCTTCTCCTATTAGTGAATTGCCTGTACATTCTAAGTGCAGATACGATAATGTGAGGCTTCAGTCAGTCCCTCTGGGGCCTTCTTTAGCATATATCAACGATGATCTTCACAGAATTAGGGTTGGCTCTCGTTACATCAATCCACTTGTAAGATTACTTATAGTAGTTCATGGTATTGCAAGCCTTCTAAAGGGTCAAGGATCACACACACACACAGACACAGACACACACACAGACACACACACACACACACACACACACACACACACAGACACACACACACCCACATACACACACACACCAACACTCACGCACACAAATACTTACACACACAATACTTGTTTTCATGAGTTATGAAAAAAGCAATTTAATATTAAACTTAAGAATCTCAATACTTTTTGTAGAGTGTGGATATATATATATATATATATATATATATATTATATATATATATATATATATAGATATATATGTATGTTTGTATGTATGCATGTATGTATGTATGCATGTACATTTCATTCTTTTATTTGTTTCAGTCATTTGACACCGGCCATAATAAAGCACCACCTCTAGTCGAGTAAATCGACCCCACGACCAATTCTTTGTAAACCTAGTACTTATTCTATCGGTCTCTTTTGCCGAATCTGTTGTCAAGTGATGTTGTGGAGACAAAAAACACAGACACACAAACAAATATATATATAAAGATATATATATATATATATGTTTACCTTTTAAGTTACTAGTAATGTTTTTAAAACTTTGCGGTTTTTACAGTAAATAACTAATGGTGATTATTCACTACCGGGTGCATAAATGCGAGTTTGCTAAGGACTGCTCCACTAATCTAAAACATGCAATCTTCCATGTATTCATTGATAGTTTCTCTTTTTCTTCCTTTTTTTACTTTGTTTTTCTCCCGTTCTTAACTAATTTCATTCTCTCAATCTCACTCCGATTGTGATGTATGATGTATACATATATGTATATGCATATATATATATATATGTGTGTGTTTGTGTGTGTGTGTGTGTGTTTGTGTATGTGTGTGCGTGTGTATTCTCTCTATATATAGATGTATATATATTAATATACATATATTTATATACGTGTATATATAAATATGTATATTTATATATATACATATATATAAATATGTATATTGATATATGTATAATATATATATATTTATATATGCATATATATATATGTATGGTATGAATATTTATATATATATATATATATATATGTATATATATATATGTATATATATATGTTTATATATATATATATATGTATGTATATATAAATATATATATACGGATATAACTAGAGAAATATGTGTAGGTATATATATATATATATGCATTTACATCAGTACGTGCATATATGTGTGCTCGTGCGGGTGTGTGTGGGGGTGCGTGAAGATTCGTAAACATATCCAAGTTCAAATGCATTTAACTCCACATACATCTATTTAAGTGAGTATGTATATATTTATGTATATGTGTGGATAGTGAGTATGTAAGCATGCCTGAGTGTATTTGTGTATATGCATATTTTTTTTAAAATAGGTCTTTTATGTTAAGTCAATTAGCAAGTATACAGTGCGTGATAGCTGTCCAATACTATTCAACATAAAATTGTTTGCCATCTGAAATTACTGCACGATATCGTATTTTATCATCATCACCACCACCACCACCACCACCACCACCATCATCATCATCATCCTTATCATCATCATCATCATCATCATCACCATCATCTACCATCATCATCACAATCAACGTCGTCATCATCATCATCGTTATCATCATCATCATCATCATCATCATCATCAACATCATCATCATCCTCATCAACATCATCATCATCATCGTCATCATCATTATCGCCGCCACTGCCAACACCACAAGAATTTCGATCACCACCACCACCACCACCACCATCATCATCATCATCATCATCATCATCATCATCATCATCATCATCACCATCATCACCATCATCGTCGCCGTCGTTGTCGTCCTCGTCATCATCAACTTCACCAACGCCGCCAACCCCACCACAGTCAACGTCACCATTACCATCATCATCATCATCGTTGTTTTGTTAGTTGTTTGTTTTCTACATTTTTGTTTTAGTTTTTTCTTATATCTCTCCATGTTGACTGTTTACAACACTGCATTTATTTTGGTAATGTATAGCACCAACAGCAACACCATCACCAGCACCACCATCCCCACCACCACCACCACAATAACAACAATAACAACAACAGCAACAGCAACAATGAAGAATATTTTTTTAAATGGCTCCGTTATTATCATCTTTGAGGAGATAATGAAAAACGAAAAAAATGAAAAAAATGAAATTGAAACCCCAAGTACTTAGATATTAGACTTTTAACTTCAGCTCCAGAATTTTTCCTGTTTCTTATTTTTAAAAAAGTTATTTAAATCATTTTACGGGGCGTGATTCAATCATGTTTCATGCCATCTTATTATTAATATATAATGTTTTATGATGATATACACCAATGGATTGATAACATATTTTATGATATGGTATTATATGATACGACAATGGATAACACATAACCGATCTGTTAGCTATTTCTCAACAAAGGGACTCCAGTCTTAAAAAAAAAAGAATAAAAAAAAATTAACCGTTTCAGGCTCTTAAAATTTTCGTGGCTTTCATATTTGCTTCAAAACATGCAACGAATTATATCTTTCAACAGGCTACATGCCTACTTAGAGAAAAATTAAATAGAAAAATATGGAAGATTACGAGAATGTTCTCGAATGTATCACCCCACTTGGTTCTCTCTCAATATTTTGGTCTAGCACATATTTCTCTCTCTCTCTCACTTTCTTTCTCCCTCGCTCTCGCTCCCTTTATTCACCCATCTATCCATCCATGCATCAATCCATCCATCCATCCATCCATCCATCTATCTATCTATCTATCTATCTATCTATCTATCTATCTATCTATCTATCAATCTATCTATCTATCTATTACACAGTTCATTAGTCTTTTACTTCTCACTCTCTCTCCTCTCTTTTGCTCTCTCCTTTTCCTTCTCTCTCTCTCTCGCAAATGTATAAATTGCGCCAGGAAATGAAATAATTTGCTCACTAATGTGTGTGCGTTCGCACACACATAGACACGAACGCATGTATACACACACACACACACACAACACACTCACACAAACACACAGAGAAAGATAGATACATAAATGGACACCCGGGTAGCCAACCAACCAGTTAGCCAGCCAGATACACACACACACATATATATATATATATATATATACATACATACATACAGACAGACAGACAGACAGACAGACAGACAGACAGACAGACAGACAGACAGATAGATAGATAGATAGATAGATAGATAGATAGATAGATAGATAGATAGATAGATAGATAGATAAATTGGGAGAGAGGGATAGATATGTGTGCGTGCGTGTGCTTGTGTGTATGCGTGTGTGCACGCGTGTGTGCATGCGTGCATACATACTGGGAGGCAACTACGCCTATACGTAAGATTGAATGCAAAACTTATAAAATCACTATGTATGATCGAAAAAAAAATAGATATGAGCATGTTAGAGATTTCCTTTTTCGTGGTGTAGATTTCTATCCCGCAGCGCACAAACTTGGCTAAGGGTCGTATATGATACCTTGTAATATACAAATAAATGGTTGCGAGTAAATATGACAGACAGAAGCTGTGCGTTGTGTGTGTGTATGTATGTATATATATATATACTAGCGGGTGTACCCGGTAATTCCCGGGGGTAAAATGTTTTATTGAAACACCTTATTACTCTGATATAAAAAAAGCAATTTCGTTATAACTGCCACAAAAGGTGTATTTTCCGTCACGAAAAGGTACAAAAACTTTCAGCTGGAGGCGGGGGAGATTGTTGGAGGTTGGCAAGAGAGGTTTTCGGAGGTTGGCAAGAAATATTGTCGGGGCTTGGTGAGAGAGGTTATATAAATATATGAATGAAATGTTTGAAGAAAGTGCAGTAATAACGATCACACTCACTGATGGTCGCTCTCACTAACTGCCTTTAGCTTATGGAGTTCTTGTTTTTATAACTACCGAAAAGCAGCCAGAAGGATATACATATTGTTGAACAAACGATTTCGTTGGAGCTCTGTTATCTCCATTCGAAACAGTGGTGGACTAGAATAGGTCAGAAGTGTCAAATGATAAAGAAATTATTCTGCTTTGCGAATGCATCTGGGAAATGTATAACGGCTGTCATTTACACAAAAACTATTGTTTTACCGGAAGAAAAGCACTGTTGAAGTCTTAAGAAGTGAAATAATGCAATGGAGGATCGAATTCACGTTATGCCTGCATGAAGCCCCTACAAATACGTTGTGGAATAAAAATTTTGTCTAATATCATGGAAAAAAAATGTACCTGTAAAATGCAGAAATATCAGAGTAATGGGCATTCAAACAAGTATGTATGAATAGAAATGTATAAATGAAGTCTTTATGGTTTAAGATTCAAATTAAGAATTGCAAAACTGAGTAGTGAAATGCAGAATTAGGTCGGCTGATCGTCAGAATCAAATATTGATCGCTTCGCTAAAATCTGCAGGTGCTATGGGTTATTTCCCTTGGGTCGTTTAAATAAAATTTTAGTAATACGTAGTAGATAGAAGAATCCATCGGAGGGGCCCTATTATCGACTTTTTTCTAACAATCTCAGTATTTCACGAGGTTTCCAGACATGAGTTCTACTCACGTGTCAAATAAAACGATATTGTCTGCAAACATTAGAAATTGGACACACAAAAAATTCAATATTCTAAATAACTGAACACAGACAATAAAATGGGTTATTTCCTTTGGGTGTTTAAAAATTAGTTATATGAGGTAGATATAAAGGTCCCTTCCAGGGCCAAGTCACGTGGGTTCCAGACATGAGTTCTAATCACGTGTCAAGTTTCATTAAAATCAATAAAACGATATAGGAGGAGTTAGCTAACAATGCCACAAATAAACTCACACCTATTTTTTACATATGTAGTATGTATGTATATATATATATATTATATATAACAAAGTGGAGTTGTAAGGTACCACACGAGTGGAATTATATAGAAAGAAGGTTTGAAAGTGCAATTTAAAAGATGTATCTTTTAAAATTGCATTTTCAAACCTTCTTTCATATATATATATATATATATATATATACACGTATATATATAAAACAACTCCCAATTTGTTCCAATATATATATTTCTTTTGCGTGTGTATGTGTATACATACATATATATATATATATATATATATATATATATATATATTATATTATATTACATTTCTAAATATCTCAGAGAGATATAAGTAGTGGTTGTACGATAGAGTAGTTGTATAGTGTCAACTTAAGGTGACGGTCCCATGAAGGAAATCACAACACCGTTATTTAGCCCTATGAAGCATCAACGCTTCCTGTCGGCCTTGACACATTTCCTGTGTCCTTATGTTTACAGGGGGGGGGAGAAGCGCCCTCACACAGCTAAGCCTGCATCTAGAGACTAGTTTCTGAGTCTTTCTCGTCATCAGTCTGAAGTAGCATGGCCTGCTTAGCTGCAGATGCTTGTCTAGGCCTCGTAAACATATAAGAATCCTAGCGAAATATATCCACTGATCACAAAAATAGAAATATAACATTTCTAAATATCTCAGTGAGATATAAACACTGGTGGGACAATAGAGTAGTTTTATACTGTCAACTTAATGTGTTTGGCTGTATGATGTGACATATTCGGTTTTACGCGATTACACTATTAGCTACCACAAGCAATCACTGACGAACTCATGTTGTGAAGTGATATGCCATTCAATGAAAATGGTGCAGTTTAAATATCCAATGATGTCG
>NC_043005.1:79815778-79848278 GCF_006345805.1 Octopus sinensis | reverse complement strand
GTTTTCTTATTGTTATTGTTCACAACTGTGATTGTTCTGGTTTTTGTTCTTATTCTTCTCAATATTATTATTATTAATACTATTATTATCATCATCATCATTATCATCATCATCATTATTATTATTATTATTATTATTATCATTATTATTATTATTATTATTATTATCATTATTATTATTATTATTATCATTAACGGTCCATAATCTTGAACACAAGCCGTAATAAGTGAAATGACTGCCCGGTTCACGTGGTTACTACAATTAAATGTAATTTTTGTCAAACCACGGCGGAAGGCTACCTACGAAACGCATCACACAAATTATTTCGCCTTTCGTCTTTTGTATACGAAGCTTTGCAATTTTGTCTTAGTAGAGAATAATGAAAATATGTTGCTACATTATTTAATGATAGAGCTAAACAAGGATGGCCAAAGTTAATGGGCAAATAATAAAAAGCTCACAAGAATAAACACACCTATACAAAAGAATTACATGCGTGTGTGATCGTGCTTAGTGAGTGCGTGTACATTTCCATGTCCATATATATATACATATATGTATGTGTTTATGTGTATGTATGTGTGTGTGTTTGTGTGTATATGCATGTATATGTGCATATACACACACATATATATATATACAGAAGTATAGTATATATATATATATATATATATATATATATATATATATATATACATATATATGCATGTATACATATAATAGTTTTGTATGTACACACATGCACACACATATACAATATACACATTTTTTAAAGAAAATACCTATTTCTTTACTACCCACAAAGGGCTAAACACAGAGAGGACAAACAAGGACAGACAAACGGATTAAGTCGATTATATCGACCCCAGTGCATAACTGGTACTTAATTTATCGACCCCCAAAGGATGAAGGGCAAAGTCTACCTCGGCGGAATTTGAACTCAGAACGTAGCGACAGACAAAATACCGGTAAGTATTTCGCCCGGCGTGCTAACGTTTCTGCTAGCTCGCCTTTTTAAAGAAAATACCATGACAGTAACCACGACGTGTCGGCCTGCTAGCTTTTGTAAGACAGAGGATGGCAGGCAGCCTTACACTTCGAAGTCACTGTCATCACTTCTTGGAAAAGCTTAATAAGCTTATACAATAAGAAAAATATTGAGTGACTCTTCAATTTAACGTTAAATTGTTTCTATATATAACTTGAGATACAACAAACATGTGTGTGTATATATATATATATATATATATATATATATATATTATATATATATATATTATATATATATATATATATATATAGTCGTTAAAGTATCCAAAAGTCAGAAAAAATATGCCTTCCATAGCGTTACCTTGTTCTGACCCTCTCACAGTGTTTTCTTGGTAAAGCGTTTGAAATGGTTAGCCATTGCCTTCCTCAAGTTGATGGCCATTAGTCCACAATAAGTTCATACCTCCTTCGATAGATCTTGCTTTTATTGCCGCTAGGTGTCCAGGCATCCTCCTTACAAGAATAAAAAACAACAAAAGTGGATGAGAGGATTTAGTCGCATACCATTCAACCATGGAACAGGTAGAATTGGTTGACATCAGCCTATGATGAGATCTCAGATCTGACAAACTTAACTGATACTTTATTATGAAATACTTGAGTGGTATTTTATTTATTTCCAACCCGGAAGAATTACAGGTATAATTGAATTCTGTTTAGGTCAGTTTCGCCTGTCATCCCTCCTGCAACGTCAAAATAAGGTTCTAGTTAATTACTGAGATTGGTGCAATCGAATAACATCTCTTACCCAAATATCAGGCTTTTTACTAATATTGGCTTCAATTTTTGACGCAAGGTCAGCAATTTCTGAAACAGGAATAAGTTAATTATATCGATCTCAATGTTCAACTGGAAGTTATTTTATCGATCCCGAAAGGATGAAGGGTAAAGTCGACCTCGGCAGAATTTGAACTCAATTTGATGAAATGCCGCTAAGCATTTTGCCCGCCAGCTAAAGATTTTGCCTGATCTCCACCCTTGATTATTTAGTTATATTCGAACCAAAATATATGTGATACGAAATTTGATTACCCATAATGTTCAATGAATTGTTCGGCTAACTGTATCCTTACTCATAAAATTTATATAGAAGCACTCAAGCACTCTTAGTGCAAATCTCAGAACGACACCCATCCATATTTTACAATGTTGCTGTTTTCATATTACATATATGATCCAAAGCGAAAAAAAGGGTCAGAGAAAGAGAGAGAAAAATCGTGACCCTGTAATGGATTAGTAATTTACTTATCAATCCCGAAAGGATGAAACGCTAAACTGATCCTAGTGGGATACAAATCCGGGACGAATATCATAAGGTGTTTCCTTAAATGCTGTGACGAGTCTGTCAATTCACCGTGTAGGTGATACAATAAAGTAACCATGAATTAACAGGGTCTGTCACTGATGCATATGTTTGAGATATTTCTCAACATATGAATCTATTAGTAGCAACACACACACACACATACACACATACAGACACATATATATAAATAATATATATATATATATATATATATATATATATATATATATATATATATATTATATATACAGAGAAAGAGAGGCGCAGGAGTGGATGTGTGGTAAATAACTTGCTTACCAACCACATGATTGCGGGTTCAGTCCCATTGCGTGGCACCTTGGGCAAGTGACCTCTACTATAGCTTCGGGCTGACCAAAGACTTGTGAGTGTATTTGGTAGACGGAAACTACAAGAAGCTCGTGGTATATATATATGCATACACACACACACACACACACACACACACACACACACATATATATATATATCTATATATATACATATATATAAATACACACATATATGTATGTGTGCGTGCGCTTATATATATATTAAATTTAACTGAAGCAGTATATATACATCTTTCTGTATGTGTTTATTTATTTATTCATATATATATATATATATATATATATATATATACACACACATTCATGTATATATGTCTATGTATGTATATGTATCCCGCACTCTGTGTGTGCGTGTGCGTGTGTATATACAGAGAGAGAGAGAGAGAGAGAGAGAGAGAGAGAGATAAGTTAGATAGATATTCTCAGCTAAGTGCGATTTTGTAGAGAGTTATTAATAAGAGAGATCGTTAAAATTGAAATAATAGGATGCGTTACAAGAATGTGTTATATTCACTACTCCGTTACGAGAATGTGTTATATTCACTACTCCGTTACGAGAATGTGTTATATTCACTACTCCAAATCACCATGCATTTCGCAAAAACTATATATTTCCCCCAAGTGTCTTTCTAATTATTTCCGATCTTATGCACTCAAAACTCCTTATTCTTCAAAGGTTGGTTGTAAGATCAGGCACTTGAAAGCTAAGCGATTCTTTTCCATTTTCCTTGAATTTTAATTACTTTTTTGTAAAATGCAAAACTCTGCCAAGTCTAGTATCATTCTCTATATACATGCAATAAGTATTACATTGATCTTATTTCACGAAGGACTTTTGCCTTTCAACGTCTTCTTTTGCTTCAAAAGGATCAGATTAGTCAACAACTGGAAATCTCATCCGTATTCTTATAATTTTCCATTATATTTAAAGTGTTTCATATCATAAAGCAATCATCACTCTCTTGTATTGAAACGAAACGAAAATCTCCGTTTTTATATTTCCTTTGCAAAATTCTTGATGTGGATTGGTGTGTTGAAACAAATTTTGTTGCTTTGGGAGGGTCATTCTTCCAATAATAATAATAATAAACAAGCCTCTCACTGTTTCAATATCACTTCCTTAATGTTAAGTATCTAACCATCAAACTTAACGATCCTTACTTTAACAACCGATTGAATTTTAACCAAAAAATTAAACAAATGGTCGATTCGTTAGCACGTGAGATATTTAACCAACTGACGAACAATAAGGAAATGTTCCGTATTTAACTCGACGTTTCGGCTGATATACCCCCCCCAGCCTTCTTCAGGTGTCTTGGGGAAAGTTCGAACCTGGGTTCTCATTCTTAAGGTATTTTTCTTAACCACTACGCCATATGCCCACAGTCATATGGCGTAGTGGTTAAGAGCGTTGTGTACTAAACCCAAGATTCCGAGTTCCATTCCTAGCAGTGACCTGAACGCAAACAACAACAACAACAATAATAATAATAATAATAATAATAATAATAATAATAATAATAATAACATCGAAAAATACGTTAGTAATGAGAACCCAGGTTGGAAATTTCCCCCAAGACACTTGAAGAAGGCTGGAGGGATTATCAGCCGAAACGTTGTCTTAAAAACATACAAGATGAGGACAAATATCCGTCGAATGTAAATAATATAAATAAGGATATGATATTGAACCAGGGCGTGTTTATATTTTTGTTGGTGTGTTGGCCTTCCCAAGACGAAACGGGAATTCATTTACGTGAAATGTGGAATATACTATTTTTGCTTGAAATATTTTTTTTAAATCCGTGAAAAACCTTTCTTTGAAATCACAGAAAAGTCGCTGAAAATCAATGAGAGGTAACTGCGATTCCTAAACTATGATATGCATAAAACAAAATCTGATACCATTGCTTTTATTTTACTGCAAGTCAGCCATTTGCAACAGATTTCTGATAAGAAACACTGCAGCTACGGCCATCCTATGTTATCGTATACTTACGACTACCTTGTCCAATGTGGCCTTTATATTTTTGAAATTACAGCATGAATTTCAAAGGAAGTATGGGTGCTATGTCTAGCATGTGTAACTATCAGGTAGAGGCATAAATGTCATTCTTTCACTTTTTATCTTTTAATTGTATCAGTCAATGGAGTACAGCCATGTTGGGACACCACCATGAAGAATTTATTGCAAAACCTTCATCTCAATTTGTACACATATATAATTACTTTTTAAAGTGTGGTACATAGTTTATCGATCTCTTTTGCCGAACCACTGGATTACGGGAAGAGTACGAACCAACACCATTTGTCAATTGGTAGATGGTAACAAACACAAACGGATAACACAAAAACGCACCATGCATACATACGTAAATAAATGTATGTATATATATATATATATATATATATATATATATATATATATAATATATATATATATATATATATATATAATACCCTCTTCAGTCATGAATGACCATAAGATGAGATTGCACCTTGAAAGTTCCTTTCTGAGGCACAAGTCCGGGCAAGATTATTTATGGAATTCCAGGATGTTTAAATATTTAAGAGGAAGCATTAACTCACCCTCCCAATTAAGTATTTAAAGTTTCATAGCCTTTTATCGTTAATTTCATTTTTAAAAAATGTTTCTGGTTTTCGAGATTTGCCGAGAAACTTGTATCTGTCTGGTCGTGTTCAATAAAATCTGAAGAGGTTTTTCAAATCGAAAAGATCGAAGCGGTTGATATGTGTCTGTGTCATCTGTGTCGGTGTATGTGTGTGTATGAGCTTCGTTTGAATAAATATGCATGAGTTTAGTGCAGTGATTCCCAAACCATGCGCCGCAAGATATGATTACGTTCACCTCGAAAAAGTAAGATTATATTTTAAAATATGAAAAAGTACAAACTGAAATTCACTAGAAATGTGGCAGAAAACTAAATACTAAGTTCTAAACTATGAATGTGAGGTGGATGTATCATTCAGTTCATTTAGGCGAATTATGGTATGACTTTGTTGAAATTTCATAATGATAAGAAGTAAATTAGCATCAATCTATCCTCGAAATTGACGTCTTATGGACATATTCAGTGCACGATTATGTTTCAGTTTATTTCGGTCGTAGCCTCAGCAATTTTTATTTCAATAATGAGTGTGAAAAATAAACTAGCGAACTAAAATATGCGATGCTGAACTAAATCTTTTAATAGTCTTCATTCATTGCAGCTGTATTTCAATTTTTTTCATTCATATAATGGCAAGAATGTTCATCTTTTCAATTAATTTTGAAAGATTTCTCAGAAGAGTCCGATATGTGACACGCTACCTCTCTTCACTAGTCGCTTGTCTCGGTCTCAGTAGTGATAATAATGCGAAAGCTTACCCCAATCGTAAATATTGCAGTAGCTATTTAACGAGAATCGACCTCTTCCTGTGTGTTGTTTGTGATGAAAAAATGTCCAACGAAGGCTTATTGCCCAGTAAGTTGAAAAGACATTTTACAACTAAACACATCTTCACTGTAAAGACCTGGATTATTTCCAAAAACGGCTAGAACAATATAAACAAATAGAACAAAAAAGGATGAACTCTCTGAAAAGGCTCAAGTCGCGTCTATTGAGATAGCCGAAATGATTGCACTATAAACGAAATCGCATTCATTAGCCGCGTCTGTTATCTTACCCGCTTGTTAAAACCATGTAAGGTGATGAAGCCGAGCAAGAAAGGAGCAAGATTCCGCTCTCAAATAATACAATCCATAGGATAATTATGGATCTATCTGCTGATATAGAGGGAAAATGTACAGAACAAACTTCAGAACTCAGAATTTTCTCTGCGAGTTGACAAGTCAATTGACGTTAGCGACAAAGCACAATTACTTACATTTATTCGCTTTATTGATGGTAACCAAATCATAAATCAGTTCTTTTGTCGCAATGAAAAGGCCACTGACTACAAGAGGTCAGGATATTTCTGACATTTAATTTGCCTACCTCGAACAATAGAATTCATCCTGGAATTCATGTGGAATATGTACCGATCGGGCACCATCTATGATAGGTTCTATCAAAGGTTTTGTATCGCTCATACAACCTCAAATTTCTAATGTTATGCGTAGTCGTTGCTTCCTTCATAAGGAGGGACTGGTTTCAGAAACAATACCAGTTGAATTAAAGCAAGTATTAAACCAAGTTGAAATGGCTAATTATATTGAAAGTAGGCCGTTGAAGTGTCGCTTATTTGAATAAATTTGTGTTGATATGGATTCCTAGCACAAGCGCTTACATTTACACACAAAATTCAGATGGCTCTCCAAAGGTAAGGTTGTACATCGCATACATGAACTCCACAAGGAATTACATGCATTTTCTTTTAAGAAAAGTAAAACATGCGCGCTACTTGGAATATCTACAATGTGAATTTAGGGTTTCCAAGCTAGAATATTTAACAGAGATATGTGCATAACTTAATAGCGTCAACACAAGTATGCGAGGTAGAAATGAAAACATTCTCACTTCGATAGCTGGTTTCGTTGAAAAAGGAAGTTGTAATTTGGTAAAATAGAGCTGAAAGTGGTGACTTCGAAATGTTTCCCTTAATACGTAAAAGCTGCATAAAAGAAATGACTGCTATTGTATTTGAACATTTGATAAATCTGGAAGAAAAAATAAACATTTATTTTCCGTCATTGAACACAGAAGTGTATGAGTAGGTCTGAAATCCCTTCATTAAAATTCCATCTAATATTGATTGGCCTGAAAATATGTGAAGAGGAACTGGCATTCATATCCGGCGATCGCGGACTTCAAATCAAGTATGCCGAGTTAACTATTGATACAGTTTGGATTGCTGACCTGTGGACCTATGTCGAACGACTGCTATATTGTGTGGGACGAGTCGGTTTATCAACCGAGTCTATCATGAATATTGTCGCACCTCCTTCCTTGAAACGGGAAGGAAGAACCATTTTCATCGTACGTGTGGCTATGGCGAAAGAATTTGTATGGTGGACGCGTCTGAAAGGTCTAGAGACAAACACTTTCCTCTCTGGACAATCTCTCATCAACTTCTTCACGTATCTTTTAAAGAGTAAGGTGAGAGCAGAAAGGGAAGTTCTTTCTAGTGAATGTCTCAAAAAAGGATGGATGAATGTAGCAAGGATGGCACATGTGAATGACGGAGCCAGCTTGAGCATAATCCTATGAACCAAAAGAAGAAAACGAAAGGAAAAAAGAGAGCCACTTATTGTAATGTGTTTTCGTTTTGCATGACACTATTGTCCAAGGTTCCCGTGGTCTGTTCCGTAGGCTTTTCTCTCCACGGACAAACCTAAACTGTTTTCCCCTTTTACATTGACATTTCTGTGATACACGATCCCTATTGATCGTCCCTACCTTTTTTCTTTTCACGATCCCATTTGATCGGAATCCGACCCATTTTTTCCTTCTCTTCTTCCCAAAAAGAAAAGCCCTACTTTGTATTTTATCCATTCTGTGTTCAGCCCTGCGTGGCTAATAAAGAAATCTAATATAGGAGAATACCCCTCAGTAGCGAAAAACTCCTTTATCCGTTTTGTTGCAGTTTTCCAGTTCGTATTAATGTAAATTGGGATTTTCAACCCTCAGTAACATCAAATCCATAATAAGAGAGAGGCTCCGTTGCATCGAAGAAGAAATGAGGGTTTGCCTTTCTCAGATACGTCCCAATATTGAAAATGTTTCCAAAAAATATC
Organism: Octopus sinensis; assembly: GCF_006345805.1. Classification (NCBI taxonomy): domain Eukaryota; kingdom Metazoa; phylum Mollusca; class Cephalopoda; order Octopoda; family Octopodidae; genus Octopus; species Octopus sinensis. The sequence continues at coordinate 79,839,835 of NC_043005.1, read as the reverse complement.
AAGAGCGTGTTTCACATTGATAACTTTGCTTCATATATTCAACCAAAAGTAAATACATGCAATTTTTTGTGTTTTTGATTATCTATTTATTGTTTTATCGTTTATACTATGTTAATATGTATAAAACACCTCTTCAACAGATTTTAAAATTTTATGTACGAAGTACGCCAAACTATTTTGAATTCTTGTAAGGTGCGCCGTGGGTTAAGAAACAAGGCGGTGAGCTTGCAGAAACGTTAGCACGTCAAGCGAAATGCTTAGCAGTATTTCGTCTGCCGCTACGTTCTGAGTTCAAATTCCGCCGACGTCGACTTTGCCTTTCATCCTTTCGGAGTCGATTAAATAAGTACCAGTTATGCAAAGGAGTCGATATAAAAGACTTAATCCGTTTGTCTGTCCTTGTTTATCCCCTTTGTGTGTAGCCACTTGTGGGCAGTAAAGAAATAAGAAACATTTGGGGAACCATTGGTTTAATGTGTGGGTGTGTAATGTGTGATGTGTGAGTGATGAGTGTGGGAATGTGTGTGTCATTTTGTGTGTGTGTGTGTGTATGTGTGTATGTATGTATGTATGTATGTATGTATGTATGTATGTATGTATGTATGAATGTATGTATGTATGTTTGTATGTATTCCCGCGCGCGCGTGTGTCCATCTGTGCACCACTGTTAGGTTGAATGTAGATTTTTTTTTTCCTTTTGCAGATTTGAAATTTCTTTTCTTCAAAGACATCAGAACTGAAGCGTATAATGTTTGCACTTTTAACTGTTGCGTCATAAACGCATATGACGTGATCGTGCCCGTCTGTGTTCTTGTTTGACTGTCTACGTGTGCGACGGTGTGTGTGCGCGCGCGCGCGTGTGTATATGTACGAGTGAGTGTGTGAGTGAGTGATTGTGTGTGTACGAGTGAGTGAGAGAGTGAGTATGAGGGAGTGAGTGAATGAGAATGTGTGTGTGTGTGTGAGTGAGTGTGTGTGTGTACGAGTGAGTGTGTGTGTGTACGAGTGAGTGTGTGAGTGAGTGATTGTGTGTGTGCGAGTGAGTAAGTGAGTGAATGAGTGTGTATTTGTGTGTGTGCTGTGAGTGTGTGTGTGCTGTGAGTGTGTGTGTGTGTGTGTGTGTGTGTGTGTGTGTGTGTATGTGTATACATGTAATTTAGCATGATTTTGTGTTTCATCAGAGCAGATTCATTTTTCTTCAGATTTGAAATTTTCGTCAAATAAGTTTACAAATATTTCAACAGAAAATCGACACTTCACTGCGCAAACAGAGAGACACCAGAATTAAAGCGATGTATGTTTTTAGAATTTATAGTTGGACCATAATCATCTGTGACCTGAATCTATCTATCTATCTATCTATCTATCTATCTATCTATCTCTCTCTCTCTATCTCCTCTCTCTCTATGTATATATATATATATATATATATATATATATATATATATATATATATATATATAAAATATTAGGGAATAAATCCAAACTGACAGGGAAAAATCAGATTTAGGATTGAATCCAATTTTATAGTAAAATATTATATTATATTAAATTAGAGATAAAACCACTATTAGGCAAATCATACAATGAAAATCTCAAGCCAATACATAAGATTAATTAATTTATATTATTTTAAATATATATCAAAATTATTAAAAAAGATAATTAGTATAACACTACGATCGTTTCATGGCTGTCCAATTCTTAAAATTTCGGGTTACAGTCATTCTTCAGGTGATTTAAATATTTACTTAGCGAGGTTTAATCAATGAGTTCATTGATTAAACCTCGCTAAGTTAAATATTTAAATCACCTGAAGAATGACTGTAACCCGAAATTTTAAGAATTGGACAGCCATGAAACGATCGTAGTGTTATACTAATTATCTTTTTAATAATTTTGATTATATATTAAAATAATATAAATTAATTAATCTTATGTATGGCTTGAGATTTTCATTGTATGATTTGCCTAATAGTGGTTTATCTCTAATTTAATATATTATATATTATATATATTATATTATATATATAATATCATCTATTTATTTATCTATCTATATACCTATCTATCTATCTATCTATCTATCTATCTATCTATCTATCTATCTATCTATCTATCTATATATCTATCTATCTATCTATCTATCTATCTATCTATCTATCTATCTATCTATCTATCTATCTATCTATTTGTCTGTCTGTCTGTCTGTCTATCTATCTATTTATTTTTCCACGATCCCTTTTAATCGCAATTCGACACTTTTTCCTCTCTTCTTCTCAAAAAAGAAAAACTCTACTTTGTATTTTGTCACTTCTGTGTTTAGCCCTGCGTGGCCAATAAAGAAATCTACATATCTATTTGTTTGTCTCTCTCTCTCTCTCTCTCTCTCTCTCTCTATCTATCTATCTATCTATCTGTTTGTCTGTCTCTCTCTCTCTTTCTCTGTCTATCTATCTAGCTGTCTACCTATCTATCTATCTATCTATCTATCTATCTATCTATCTATCTATCTATCTATCTATCTATTTATCTATTTGTCTATTGATATATTTATCTATCCATCTGTCTGTATATGCCTTGCTAACAAGCTCCTTGTTGCCAGTCAATTTTCACTATTCTGCATTACGGGGGGGGGGGGGGGCTACCCGGATTTGAAGCCGGTGTAGCAAGGTTGGAGCCGGAAGTTTGTCGTATATATGTGTATATGTATGTATAGATATAAATAAAATATATTGGGAGATTGTATTCGCTAAATTAAGCGCAGCACACGATAAACACCAGCTGAGATGTGCAAATGTACTGTATAAGGTTGTCTGTGTTCATGTGCATGCATGCATGAACGTATATAACTTATATGTTCAGCGTAATTACATTGTATGTAGCTACGTATTAAAGTTTACGATGTAAATCGGAGTAAGTAATGAAACAGCTGTTACCATTAGGGATAGCGAAGTTTTCTACGTCTGTATAAATATTCTTTTCCACATTTGCAGCAGGAATAGTCTACCCGGGGGCATATTATTCAATGTACTTTATCTCTTATCTTTTATCTTTTACTTGTTTCAGTCATTTGACTGCGGCCATGCTGGAGCACCGCCTTTAGTCGAGCAAATCGACCCCGGGACTTATTCTTTGTAAGCCCAGTACTTATTCTATCGGTCTCTTTTGCCGAACCGCTAAGTGACGGGGACGTAAACACACCAGCATCGGTTGTCAAGCAATGCTAGGGGGACAAACACACATACACACACACATACACACACACATATATATATATACATATATACGACAGGCATCTTTCAGTTTCCGTCTACCAAATCCACTCACAAGGCATTGGTCGGCCCGGGGCTATAGCAGAAGACACTTGCCCAAGATGCCACGCAGTGGGACTGAACCCAGAGCCATGTGGTTGGTTAGCAAGCTACTTACCACACAGCCACTCCTAATAAAACCATGGGTGTGACTTAATAGATGATCAACCTCCCTTCACCAAAATTTAATTTAATGTCAAACACAAAATTAACTACGTATGAAAGTAAATAGTTAATTATTGAGAGATATTTATTTATATAACATCATAAAATTTGTTCCTTACCCACATTTCAGCGGGTAACTACTTAGAACAACATCTTTAGATGTTCCAAGTGAAATTGGATGCGTCAATACAACGGATGATCAAGAAAATAATATAAAGCTCAATAGGGTTTTCTGGTCCTTTTAAAATATTTAAGCTGTCTCACAATAAAATTACTTTCTAATATATAAAACAGGGAGTAATCAATTTTCTGCAAACCATTCATTCTAGACCTAGAATTGGCTGGAATTTTGGAGAAGATAACATCACCAAATGAAGTCTCCTTCATTAGTTTGCCTTTATCTATGGACATTTTTGTTGGGAAGAGAGTGAAAACCGGATATTGTCGCAACTTCCTGTCACGATTCGCCTCAAGATCGCCGTTTTGTCTACAGTTTTAATCTTTTACATTTTATTTGTTTCAGTCATTTGACTGCGGCCATTCTGGGTCCCTGCCTGGAAGGGTTGAAACAATCGACTTCAAGTCTTACTTTTTAAGCCAAGCACTCATTCTATCGTTCTAGTTTGCCGAACTGGTAAGTAGAGGGACGTAAACACATCAATACCGGCTGTAAAGCGGTTTTGGGGGACAAACTCAGGCAGATGGACATACACACATAAATACATACACGCACAGACACACATACACACATATATATACATGTATATATATATATGTATATATATGTATGTATATGTGTATGTATGTATATGTGTAAGTATGTATGCATGTATATATGTATGTGTGTATATATATATACATATATATATATATACATACACACATACATATATGTATGTATATATGTATGTATGTATGTATTTATGTATGTATGTATGTCTAAATACATACATATATCTAAACATTATTTTCTTTTCTTACTATTTCATATGATGTTATTTGTGATTGTGGAATGGACACTGGAAGCTCTTTCAGAAATAACAGAAATAGTATTGACCCTTTCCACTAATGGCACAATGCCTGAAATTTTGTGGGGAGGGGCTGAGTCGATTACATCGACCCCAGTGTTATACTGGAACTTATTTTATCGACTCCGAAAGCATAAAAGACAAATTCCATCTCGCCAAATTTTGAACTGAGAACGTGACGGACGAACTGCCACAAGGTAATTTGTCCGGTTTGCTAACGATTCTTCCAGCTCACCGTCTTTATGAAAGACAAAGTTGACGCGGTGGATTTTGAACCCAGAACGTGAAGAGCAGGGAGAAATGCCGCTATGTATTTTACCCGTTGCGCTAGAGATACGTCTCGAACTGATAAAGAACAAATTATAACAGCCACGTAGTTGAAACTAAATTAATTAAACAAGCAATTTTCCTTCAGTGAAAATTGAGTGTTTGTTACAATCAGAAAAATATACAGGAAAAGAATTCAGCATAATCTGAACTGGAACTTAATAACAAAAGAAAATACGATGTTGTAGAATAAGAATAAAAAAGAAGCTGAAATACACTATAACAGGAGATTTGGTCTTTTTTTCGTTTCGATACAAACTCTTTAATTTGTATTCATTTAGTGTAGTGTATTAGTGAAATGGAAGGCAATGGGTCTAGGTTTGAAGTCGGCAATGATGTGGGTGGTATGATTACAAGTGAGAAATATCGGAATACAGAGGAAGATGAGAAGAATAATAAGAAGAGACTAAGAAGAATGGCAGCAAAAGATAATATAATAAAATGATATGGAAGGCGAAATCAAAGGAAAAATAAGAATGAGGAACGAGGAAGAAAAATTGCTGCTGTGTTGGGAGGTTAAGGGAGATAATTGGGGAGAGTGTGATGCATAATGGATTGAAGGAAAAGAAGACAGGGGCAAGTAGAACCGTGATATGGACACATAACTGCATGTATATGCGCATCTATATGTATGTATATATATATATATATATATATATATATATATATGTGTGTGTGTGTGTGTGTGTGTGTGTGTGTGTGTGTGTGTGTATATGTATATATATATATATAAATATATGTTTGTGCTTATACATATATATATATGTGTGTGTGTGTATGTATATATTATTATATATATATATGTACACGTGTGATAGGAACACATACATTCACCACGCACACATTTATAAAAAGAAGGAGAGAGAGAGAAAGATAGACGGACAGAGAAGGAGAAGGAGGACGATGCATTGGTGTTATAAAGAAAGAGGTAAGCGTTGTTAGGAGATGTTAATTTTATTCACTCCTCGATGTGTGAGTGTGTGTGTGTGTGTATATGTATGTGTATATGTGAGTGAGTGTGTGTGTGTGCGTGTGCGCGCGCGCGCGCGCGTGTGTGTGTGTGTGTGTGTGTGTGTGTGTGTGTTTTAAAAATTTTGTTTTTTCCTTATGAAATTTCTGCAATTTTCTTTCTTAATAATCTTCTTGTACTGAAGAAATTAATTTCCACGAATGAATGAATAAATAAATAAATAAATAAATAAATAAATATATAAATAAGCAACGATGTTGTTTCAAAATAGAATAAAATAAAATAAAATAAGATAAAATAAAATTAAATGAAGCTCGTTTTAAAGTATACTTAACATGGAGAAAAACCAAATAAAGAAAAGATGAAAGTATTTAAATTAATGATGATAGAATTAAAACGAATATCAATGGATTTAAAGAAAGGAAATATAACTGGACACTATGGCGGCGTTGGTGATAGTGGTGGTGATGATGATGACAATAATGATGATGAAGAGGAGGAGGGTAGCGACGATGGTGGTGGTGGTGTAAGTGCCTGTGGTGATGGTGGTGGTGGCGGAGGTAACGTTCATGGTGGTCATTTTGAGATTCTCTCGTCGACGTCGATGACGACGGCAATGATGAAGACGACAACGGTGACGATGATGACGACGATTGTGATGATGATGATGATGATGATGATGATGATGATGCCGACGACGATGGTGATGATGAATATCTTACGACTTTGAAGATGACAGAGATAGGATGATGTGGATAATAAATGATATTGAAGATGACATTCGATGAAGATTGGTGGTAATGGTGGTGATTATAAATATCATTATTATTATTATTATTATCATTATATTATTATTGTTGTTGTTGTTATTATTATAATCGTTGTTGTTGTTATTATTATTATTGTTATTATTATTATTATTATTATTATTATTATTATTATTATTATTATTATCATTATTATTATTATTATTATTATTATTCCCGTTGTTCTTGTTGATGATGTTATTGCTTTTGTTATTGTTGTTGTTGTAATGATTGTCACGACATTCATAATTATAATGCTGATGGCGATGGTGATGGTGATTGTGAGAGATGAAAACGAGACGAAGACTTGCAAATGGGGAAAAACACAGAAAAACATATACACCCACCCCACATACACACACACACACATACGCAGTGACACTTACACACCCACAAAGGAACACACATATATTCACACACACATACACACACACACACATATTTATACAGGCACAAACACAACCGCAGACGTATTGATGCGTACGTACACACATACATGTACGAATTCAGACATATATAAAAGAACACAAACACACATGCACACACAATACAGATACGTAGAAAAAGGTACATGCACACACACACACACACACACACAAACATACACACACATACACAGAGGAATATCCGCAATAGCTTGCTAAATACATGCACATACTTGCATATGCAGTAAGGTGCATATTATACACAGACATATTTTCAACATCATCATCATCATCATTACCGTCATCAGCACCATCATCGTGGTCGTCGTCCTCGTCGTCGTCATCATCATCACCATAACCACCACCACCATCATAATTACAACCAGCATCCTCATTGTCATCATCATCATCATCACTACCACAACCATCCTCCTCCTCCTCATCATCATCATCTCCGTCATCATCATCATCAGAATCAGAATCATCATTGTCTTCAGCATTACCACCGTCAATACCACAAAGACAACCACCACCACCACCACCATCCGCCACTAGCGGATTAACATAAGGATACATACAGCATATTCGTGCACACATATAGACAACACACACACACACACACACACACACACACACACACAACACAGTGTTATAGATATACACTTACCCACATATATACAAATGGAGGCGTATGTAGGCATACAAAGTAGGCACACGTAGGCAAACAAGTGGAGGCACATTTAGGCATACAAAGATGCGTACACAGAAAAACATACAAACTGACACTTGCAGACGTAGACATGATCATATATATAGACAGACACACTTATAGAAACACACACATACACGTTCCTATTTATCTATCTATCTGTCTGTATGTTTCTCTCTCTCTCTCTCTATTCTTTATATAATATATATATCATATAATATATATATATATATATATATATATATAATATATATATATATATATATATATATATATATATATATATATGTATGTACGTCTGTATGTATGTATCCATCTATCTATCTATATATCTGTCTGTCCGTCTCTCTATCTACATCTATATCTATCTATATCTATCTATTTATCTATCTATCTTTCTCTCTCTCTCTCTCCACTTTATATATATATATATATATATATATATATATATATATACTTGTGCATATATATTTAATATATATTTATGAATATGTTTGTGTATGTATATATATATATATATATATATATATATATCCATCCATATACGTATAATTACACCTACATACATACATACATACATACATACATACATACATACATATACATGCTCATGCAAACAAACTCCGAATCAATAGACTTCAGATTCGACAAAAAAAAAAGAACGCACAGGAAAGATACGTAATAGACTTTAGCTCGAATAAACATCTCAAACACTGCATCTTATTTCTTTCTTTTATGATTACTAACTCATCTGATCAAAATACAGCTTCATTGATCACTGTCACATGTAATTTTAACGATGAGGTGTGTATGTATGGAAGGCTTCTCGTTCATCTACTGTTTAGGAACAGATGGCTGCATAGCGTTGTCAATGGACTTTACTGTATTCTATAGACTTATTTTACTGATACCATAAAAGGATAATTGAAGCAAATATACATACAAGCTTATATATAATTATATATACATATGCATATGTGTATTTGTATCTACATAGATATACATATATTTATATGTACATATATATGTATTTATGTATGTCTGTGTCCATGTATGTATCTATGTGTATAAAATTATACTATAATAATTTTTCATGAGATATATTTAATTCTATTCTTCCCATTTGTTTACAACATAGAAACGTAAAGTCGTATCACAAACTGCCTGTTTAATCCGTGTGCTTTGTTCACTCGGAATGATAATACACCTCGCTTAGATAAATTAAAAACCATGTCAGTTCCTTCTTATCTTTCTTTCATTATGTCGTTATATATATAATATTTGTATTCTAGAACTGACAGCCAATTATGACGATGAAGTGTTATTAGAACTATTTAGTTCTAGCCGAATAATTGTTGACATTCGTCGGCATGATACCTTGGGTACTGAAATATTCACAAAAATTGAAATAAAGGAATTTTCCACCGTCTCTATGTGCAGTTATCATTATATGTATATACATCCCATATGCCCCGATATTAGACAATCTTCTTTACCCAATACACTGAACGTTCATAAGTTTTAAGGTTACTATTATTATTATTTACAGAATATACGTTTGTGTATGTGTGCGTGTGTGTGCATGTGTGTGTGAGTGGTTGTGTGTGAGTATAAACAAACAGCAAGAAATGTGTAAATCAAAAGATTTAATAAGTATAACAGGCATAGCCAGCAGGAAAGTGGGCAAGCTAGTTATTTAGCAAATATAGATTTGATTAAAACACTTCGAATTCATTACTTTTTCTCTGTACTTCAACGAGATATAAAATACTAAAGTGTGAGACATACTTATTGCTGCAATATAAAAAAAACACACACACGCACACATACATACCAATATACATATATCCACACACGACCACATACATCCAGGCGGTGGCTCTACCTGGACACATAGAATGAATATGCAGATATATCTACACATGTATATACATGCATGTATAAATAGATAGATAGATTGATGTATGAAGAGTCATAGAGACATAAATGTAGGTGTGTATATATATATATACAAATACATGCACACTCACACACACACATTCATACACACACACACACACACACATATATATATATATATATATATATATATATATATATATATATATATATATATATATATATATATAATATATATATATATATATATATATGCATATATAACATATAGAGAGAGAGCCACACAACAAACATACACAGACAGAGATAGCCGAGAATGAGATATATTTTTGTATGGTTTCAGCCATTTTATTATGGCTATACTGGATGATGCGTGTACGTCAGTGTGTGTGAGTGTATGCGTGTGTGTCTGCTGTATGCGTACGCGTACATGTTTATGTCTTGGAATTGACCTATTAATGGTGGTAGAGAAAATGTGAATAATACAGGCAAATATATATTTATAACATTCCTACATTCTTTTCTTTAATACACACACACATACATACATACATACATACATATTTACACACATATATATATATATACAAATATATATGTGTAATATATATATATATATATATATAGACAGATAGATAGATATACATATAATATACATATATATAAATATATATATGCAAATAATATATATATATAATATATATAAAGTTATATATATTATATATATATACATATGCAATGTATCTGTATATAAAATGTGTGTATATCTATATCTATGCATATATACATACATACGTATACCTGTATATGTGTATATGCGTATATGTGTATATATATACATTATATATATTTTATATATATATATATGTATATATATATATATATATATATATATGTATATATATATACATGTATATATACATGTATATATACACATATATATATATGCACACACACATTTATATATGTATGTATGTAAGTTATAAACGAATGGGAAGGTCAGCAATGCTTTGCCGTTCTTTTCTTCTTTTTTTTCAAAAAAAGAAATTCTCTCTTACTAGGGATCACGATTTTGACTTGCAGGTAGATGGTTTCAGTCACGAATGCATCGCTTCAAAAGCTTCGTCCTGTTCTTATTTCCCACTCTTCGTCTATCAAACTATATCATTATCTCAGTAAGCTGTCCGTTGTCCAGCTGTGGCCGAATTTACAAGCCTGTCCGTCTTATTTCTCACAAGATTAGAACATCATAACTTCTTGTTATGTTGTTTAGCTTCAGGCCAGTCCTGATTGAGCAGATCTATAATGAAAGGCACTCCAACCGTGACCTCACACTTTTTTCTTTTGGTGGGGGTTTAGATATTTCCTTATATGGACTTATATTACTATATTATACAATGTATTCCTCACCTTACGTTATACAACGTCCTTCTAATTCTGGAGGCAGTATAATACAACAGTGGGATGTTTCTTTGGTATTTCTAGCAGTCTGAGGGAGCATATTTTAAGGACTCTGAAAAGCAATATCGCGTTTTGAAGTTAATTATCTGACGTCATTCCACAAATAGTTTACAAGCCGGTAAAAGGTATCCCTGCATTCAGCCAATCAGCATAGCGTTAATGATCAAGCGATACGAGCTTTGTGCATATAATCCCGTTGGATAGCCCATGGAGGACAAGAACTTTAGTTAATTGTATTTTCGGATTTGCATACTTTTTCTATTACCTTTTACTTGTTTCAGTCATTTGACTGTGGTCATGCTTGAGCACCGACTTTAGTAGAGCAAATCGACCCCAGGACTTATTCTTTGTAAGCATAGTACTTATTCTATCGGTCCCTTTTGCAGAAACGCTATGTTACGGGGACGTAAACACACCGGCATCGGTTGTCAAGCGATGTTGTGGAGACAAACACAGACACACAATCATATACACACACATACACATATACACATATACATATATACGACGCGCTTCTATCTTTGGTAGTTTCCTTCTACCAAATCCAATCACAAGGTTTTGGTCGGCCCGAGGCTATAGTAGAAGATACTTACCAAAGGTGCCACGCAGTGGGACTGAACCCGGTATCATGTGGTTCAGTGGGACTGAACCCGGTATCGTGTGGTTCGTAAGCAAGCTACTTACACAGCCACGAATTTTTTATGAGTTAGAATGCATACACGTAAGGGAAACCATATGTTCTGTAAACCCTGAAGCCGTTCGTATTTAGAAATGTCAAAGATGATTTAACATATACGAATAAGGTGATTTCGATCTTCTGGATGGGAATCGATCAGGAAGGCCAAATGCTCTCAATAACTGACGTAGGGAAATGAACAGTTGAAGAGGACCTGCGTCAAAGTATCGGTGACTTACTCTGGTGGTTTATTAAACGTTGGTTCACTGAGCAACGTACATCGCAAGCTGATCGTAAAAAAGCATAGAGAAAGGAAGTGGGCAACTTGTCAGCTGTTTACCGAGAATGAAGTAATGCATTCAACAAAATATAATTCAAAATTCGTTAAGATGGGAAGCTCTACCTCATCCTTTCTGCTTATCATACTGTGCACCATAAGATTTTCACTTATTCAGGTCACTCGATCACTATGCTAATGGAAAGAAAAAAAGGCATTTATTAGCAGTGACGATATCGAAACAACTCTCCAAAGATTTTTCTCTGCTAAAGAAACAGATTTTTTTTGCCCGAGAAATCAGAAAACTGGTTTTGAGGTGGGAAAATGCTATTTCTAACAATGGCAACTATATATTGAATGAATAAATGCATTTACGATATGTCTTATTCTGATTTGAACACATAAAATGCGACTTTACTTATAGGTATCCCAAATTAATTCACCTCGTCTCATCAAAATTTATCATTAGATTTAGAGGAGACGTTACAGAATGCCCCATAAGTGTATCTACGTTAATAAAGGTTATTAATGGTTCCCATTTACAGTTTTCTGTTAGCAGGATCATTGATCCATCGGACAAATGTCCTAATGTGTTTGCACTGTCTTTTTTGCGTCCTGGGTTCAAATCTTGCTGAAGTCAACTTTGGCTTTCATCCTATAAAGTCGTAACGCTGAAGTTGATATCCCCTATTCTCTCTCTCTCTCTCTCTCTCACTCCCTCTCTCTCTCTCTCTGTCTCCTTCTGTGTCTGTTTGTCTCTCTGTGTCTGTCTCTTTATCTCCCACTCTCTGATTTTCTCTCTCTCTCTCTCCCTCTCTCTCTGTTTCCCCATCTCGCTGTCTTTCTCTCTCTACCTCTGTCTCTCTCCATCAGGATGATGGCAATGAATAAAGATGATATACATTATGTGCAAACTAAGAATCCATCTAGCTCAACTCTTGATGAAATCATAAAAGTGGCGTTGTAGCACAGAAGGTAGCTTTGGCATTTTTGGACATGGTGGACCCCATCCTTCTCAAGATTTTAGCACATTGTATTTATACTGGAAAGAGAAACACTGGTCCAAGAGAGATGTGGAGTGGGGATAAAAGAATCGCCCCTTATGCAGGACTGGACTTGGTCGAGTCTAAAAGGTTGAAATGCAAAGTCAACCACTTTAGTATTCTAACTAATAATGCAAAGAGCAGAAACGAACAATGAAGGAATATCCAACACGTCTTAAGATGTGGCTAATTTCCTGCCTTGCGACACAGAATACAAATGTGAAGAGAAAAATGTAGGGCTCCGATCTGCGCCTTATTGTAATTACATTTTTGCAATTACCGCTTTACTATTTATTCCAAACAAAATTCTTTTCTGAGTGTAAAAGAGAGTAAAAGAGTATATCATCCAGATGTCCGTACCTTTTGATTTCATTCACGTTTTGCTTATACAAAATACGAGTTACATTCTTTATCTAATGTAGACGTTTGTCTTCTAATAGTCTTTGTAATTTCCCAGAGCAATTGTAATTTGACCAAACATAAACATAAATGTTTGGTCATGTTGTTTGATTTTCCCTAGTCCAATCCTGCGTACTATGTTCTTTTCTCTGGTGATCCGGCTGGTGTGACAGCTCGCGTTGGTCGGTCACATACTGGATGGTCACAGCGAATGAGGATGTGTTTCACAGAGATGGAAACTGATTAAGACATTGCTCAGACAGAGTCAAAAGTGTTGCCCTTCTAAAAGTGTCCCCCCCCCCCGGGGGCGGACCGCAACAAATTCCTTTACGTTGCTCTTTATGAGATAAACTTGAGGTTTCCTTGAGGTTTCCTTGCATTGGTAAGTAATAAACGCACGATGATTCGTCTAAAGAGATCAAATGTTTGTGCTGCTCATTAATTTATTCACTTCTTCAAAACGAAATTGCCTGAACAGGTACATGATACGGCACACGTCAGATGTCGAAGTCATTGCAGAGCAACGCGAGATGAAGGCTTGCTCAAGAACACAATGCTTCAGCCAGTCTGGGAATCGAAATAACTATTTCGCGAGCGTGAGTGCAATGCCCTAACCATTAGGCCACGTTCCCTCACATATACATACCCCACTCGTACATACATGCATAACAAACATACTAACTCGCTCTCCGCCCTTTCTCAAGATTACTATTTTGTCCAATCAACTTTAATCGAGTTAGCAGGGAGATAATTCATGAAGGCGAATATTCTGCGGATTAAGCAACGGCATTAATGGTTAATACAGGACATGATGTCTGCTTATACATAGAATAGTAGCCCTAAAGGAGCTCTTATACGTTCGTTCTGTTCTCTACTGTTGCAATCATTCGGGGCCTGATACCCGTTCTGAGAAAACCTTCCTCCCTTCTACTACCTGCCTTCGGGTTCTTAAAACATACTATGTAATATTTTAAAGAAATGAAGGATACATTACATAATAATGTCAGACTAAAATGCAAAATTGATTATTGTTGGAATGTCTTTGATCGCAGGTCAGCTTGTCGACGACTGACCTGTGCATAAACTACAAGAAAAATGTCTGTATGAAACGCCAAACGAACAACCACTGTATATATTAACATAACTTACTATTCACCTCGCAAACATGAAACGTATTGTCAGTAATATTAGCAAAACAAAGTCAAAAGAGTATCTTCCGACAAAGAAATCTCTAATTGTGCAGTGCATTATTATGGTAATTCAATGGGAATTTAACTGATTTAAAGAAAAACTGAAATGTACATAAGAATAACAGTACAAAAATCTCTTTCTTTTGCGTTTATCGTAAATATAATGACAAATAAAAGGTATGTATAAACGGTTCACTCTATACGCAAGTGCCTACGGAATCGATTCAGCTGAAGAGCATCTTGAGAAAGAAGGAATTATACACCGCTTTGGGTCAATACAAACTCCATGAATGAAAATCTGGAGTCGGTTGCTGTGTGGGAGCCGGTCAGATTTTGTACATCATTTCATTTTTAGGTTTTAGAATCATTCTGTCAGACTTGGACAACATTAGCGAAGTTTGATTTGTTCGAAATTTTCGAAGTATGGTACCCGTTCTGAGAACACCTTTATCCCTTCTTATTTCTTTACGGCCCACAACGGGCTACACACAGAGCAGACAAACAAGGACAGACAAACGGAGTAAGTCGATTATATCGACACCAGTGCGTAACTGGTACTTATTTAATCAACCCCGAAAAGATGAAAGACAAAGTCGACGAAATACTGTTAAGCCTTCCACTATTATCCCTTCTGTCACATGTATTCGGGTCCTCATCAAATTCCTTTACGTTGCTCTTTATAAAGCAAATACGCCGTAGTCAAATAAAATAGAGGTTTCCTCGCATTGATAAGTAATAAATACACGATGCACAACAAAATTCAGTCAAGTCTTGGGATTAATGTACTGTTACATATATTTTTCTATAATATTTGATTCTGCACAATTTGCGAAGTATGATTTCATATATACTTATACACAAACACACACATGCACATGTAGGTACGTACATATGAATGTTTGTCTGTGTGCATGTATGTATAAATGCATGCATGTATGTATGTTGTATGTATGTATGTATGTTGTATGTATGTATGTATGTATGTATGTATTCTTCTGTTTTTAATTATTTCAATTCTCCTTCTGGGAAAGGCGCTGGTTTCAAATAAAGATACAAAACTCCATCGTTGGAGTATAGAAAACGAAAACAATATCAGATTTTAAACTTGAGAAAAGTCTAGCATATTATTATTATTCCTCTTACAAATTGTATTCGTAATGTGTGAGTTAGTGCGTTGACTTCTTCTTTGTTTATCTGTCTGTCAGTCTGTCTGTATGTGTGTGTCAACAGCACAAATTAATAAGGATTCAAAACACCAGGCAAATACTATGTAAGCGCTCTTGGCTAAGTATACCGATTTCTCGGACCCCATTAAAGTTCGCTAATATCCCCTTATTGACATTGCTTAACATATATTACATAAGTGTTCTGTCTTTTAAACTTTTCTCTCTTAGTTCATGGTTAGTTCTTTTGTATTTATGCTAAAATTTCAGTTCTCGCTTGATCACAACACGGGCGGATCGATTAAAAAAAAAAAATTGCTAGAATAAATTCTTGAACGTATCTGGTGTCTCAGT
Source organism: Octopus sinensis (assembly GCF_006345805.1). Lineage (NCBI taxonomy): Eukaryota > Metazoa > Mollusca > Cephalopoda > Octopoda > Octopodidae > Octopus > Octopus sinensis. Next base: position 79,823,629 of record NC_043005.1, on the reverse strand, counting down.
CGATTCAATATAGACCGATTTGTATATTGTAACGTTGAATGATAATATCGACTGATGCTTGCATATTTGAAATGCGAGGTCGATTTTGCCTGATGTAATCCTGTAAGATGCGTTATTCTACTGCTCTCCTGTTCTTTTACATATGTATATATGTATGCATGTATGTATGTATCTATCTATCTATACACACACATACACACACACACACACACGCACACACACACACACACACACACACACACACACATATATATATATATAATATATATATATATACTTCCTATGTTCTACATTATATCTTTTAATAATTACCGGTATTTTTATATATGTAAAGCAGAACATGTTATACATGTATGTTTATTGTTATATTTTTTTTAATAAATAAAAAGACATAATATAATGTCTAAAAATTGATGAATACCACCTCTTGATAACCTCCATTTTCTTATTACCGTATATATATATATTATATATATATATATATATATATATATATATATATATATATATATAGCATATAGATATTTGAGCTTAAAAGACCTTTGCCACCTTTCGACATTTTCTATCCAATGTTTTTTTTTAGCCTAATATTTACAGGCTATAGGTTATACCTTTGTTTGCTTCGAGACAAATCATTCCAAAAACAATATGTGTGTGTGTGTATTTATGCAGCTATGTATATTACAAAAGCTAGATCAAAATAACCACCCTTCAAAGCTTGTGGGATCTAGAAACTCCTCAAAAGCTAGACACCCTCTCGAGCAATTTTGAAAGTCCTAGCTTAGAGAATTTCGTTGGAGCAGATGATATGTGGAGACAAGATATCAAAGTCACGAGTTATCCTCTCGGTTTGTGGATGCGTTGCAATTTGTTTTTTCTTTGTGCACTAAATTCTTCTAGCATATTTTAATACATAGTATTACATATCTGCCCCAATCTTCGCTCATTATACATACATACATAAAATGTGTGTGTATGCGTGTATGCCTGTGAGTGTTAGTGTGTCTACGTATCCGTGTGTGTTTGTGTGACTGAATAAATATATATGCATGTATATATTTGTGGGTATGTAAAGCCCATCTTTTGTAATTCCTTTGTATGACGCGTTTTCTATTGTAAATACAGATCCTTATGTCCAATAAATAAACGGTTATTATTATTATTATTATTACTATTGTTATTTTTATTACTATTGTTGCTGTTGTTATCATTATTATTACTATTGTAATTATTATTATTATTTTTATCATTATTATTATTTATTATTATCATTATTGTTATTCTTCTTCCTCTTCTTCTTCTTCTTTTTCTTCTTCTTCTTCTTCTTCTTCTTCTTATCATTATTATTATTATTATTATTATTATTATTATTATTTATTATTATTATTATTATTATTATTATTATTATTATTATTAGTATTTGCATTATCATTATTATTAAGATTGTCGTTATTAAGATATTCGTATTGTTGATGTTATGGCTATCATTGTTTGACGTTTTTATTTCCACCAAACACTACCACCACCACCACCACCACCACCACCACCACCGCCAACATAACAGCAACAACAACCACAACCAACTCTTCCTCCTTCTCCTCTTCTTCTCCTTCTCCTCTTCTTCTCCTTCTCCTCTTCTTCTCCTTCTCCTCTTCTTCTCCTTCTCCTCTTCTTCTCCTTCCCCTCTTCTTCTCCTCCTCGTCTTTCCTATAATTTTGCATCGCCTGAAAGAAAGCTGATTATATTAGATTGTATTAGTAATGTATATTAGCCGATAATAAAGCCAAGAGAAAATAAAGAAAAGCTAAATAATACGCCACAAAACGAAGTCAAACACTGGAGTAAGCGTGCAAGCGAGCAAGAAAGGCAATTTGTTCGTTCGTTGACGTACTTGCATAGAATTTATTCGATAAAGCTTCAACGCCCCGTTTAAGTATTGTGTCATTTTTATGAAGCTAACCCCTAGCTCTGACAAAATATTCATAATTTAATGAAGTTCCTTTCCCATCAATAGTAAAAATGGCCATCGTGGATTCCAGTACTGCCTCTAGGTTGTTTAGAGGAACAGAAGAAGTAAACATTCCCTTTCGTACATATATAGATATCTTTGCCAACGGCCAAGCTAAATGCTTTCTTTGCGCATTCGATGATGAGTGGATTGTGAACAATCGAATTATGGAAGAACAGTCGTAATGGCGTTAAGCAATGTTGTCGTATGCCTCCCAGAGGCCATATTGTATGAGAAAGGAAATATAAAAATATAATAGAATAAGAAAACGAACCGAATATAATGAAGTACTTTATCTATACATAATCATACATGAATATATATACGTATACATACAAACATACATACACCCATACATTACATATAGATAGATATATAGAGAAAGAGGGATATACATAGATAAATAGACAGATAAATAAATAGGTAGCTGGATGGATAGATAGATAGATAGATAGATAGATAGATAGATAGAGAGAGAGAGAGAGAGAGAGAGAGAGATCTTTGTATGTATAACCATATATTATCAAATTCTTAAAGTAAATTTCTGTTGTCAAGTATTCTATGTTATTTTAAATTCGTTGCTCGATATTAAAATATTTCTTAAATATTGCATTTTGTATGTCGTCTGTAGGATTTTGGTGTAACTCGTGTATAGAAACTTATATTGTGGTATCTCACGCACTCGTCCTAAATATATGCGCATGTGCGGATATACATATATGTACATCGTACGTGTGTGTGTGCGTGCGTGTGTGTCGGTATGTATATATGTAAATGTATACGTACATGTGTATGGTTGCATATTTATGTGGGTGTACATGCATGTGTTCCACGCGAGTGTGAGTGAGCATATAGCATGTGCATATTTTTAGACGAGTATTTGAATATAACTGTGTGCGTATGAGTACGTGCACGTGTGTGTGTCTGTGCGCGCGTGTATGTGGATATGTATACGTGTACATGCATGGTTGCATATATATGTGCATCTTTTGGCGTATGTATGGGTGCGCATGTGTGTGTTTCATGGGAGCGTTAGTGAGCATCTGCATATAGGCACATTACGTGGGCTTGCGTGCGCGCATATGTATACATGTGCATGCGCGCATACGCGATTGCTATGAGCATTTATACTCCTTTACTTTTTACTTACCCCCCCCCTTGGTTTTTTCCCCTTACTTAACGGTCATTCTTATAGCCCTTTTGTCTTGATAACGGTCAATTACAAAGTAATTTCCTTTTCTTTAACGCTCATTTTCATAGCATATTTTTTTATTGCTTCGATAACTGAAGAGATGCCAGTGCAAGTGTCCGCCCCTTCATCCGAAACTCGGAGTTTTATTATGGCAACCGAATAATTGTCACATATTATATTACAGATAAATTCCTCTATTCACATATCAATGTCTCTTTCATTCTTTTGTTGTCTTACTAATACTATTAATATATTCATGTATATACATACATACATATATATATATATAAATAGTATTTATAGTATTTATAGTATTTTATAAGCTTAAAGCTTATAAGTGATCACTGCAATTACTAAAGAAAATAGTCTAATATGGGAGCATATAAGTCCTCGATGGAAAAATGGTTTTCTCGTAGACAAGTGTGCTAGCCATTTACACCTGCTCTCCGTCGTCAGATTTGAGAACAATAAGTAGTTCGTAGAGTTGTTTTTGTAAATAAACTTTCATGTGGGTTGGGTGTTGGGTGTGTTTGCATTGTGTTTGAAATGGTTTTGTTTGCCACTGAACAAATATGACCCTTTAGAATATGTAGGAATCTCAAAGAAGTACTCTGCAATTCATATACATATGGTCGACTAAAGCACTGAAGACGAAGCCCTTGCATGAAAACAATCAATGTAAGCTTCTAATACAAGAATAAATTATTAAAAAGCTTGAGTTTCAACCATCGACTTCTAGAGAAAGAGCGAACTGAGTATTTGATGCGAAGAGACTGACTATAAACTAGGTTTCATAAAAAACAGCAAATCTGGGAAACTGACAAGCCTGAGGAAAGGTTTACGAAAGTAAACTGTATAGAAATGCGACTATATTGAAGCTTGATTAGTTCGAAACCAAAACTCTGGTGGAGTAGTTTGACGACTAATTACATTGTGATTAGCGATTCAAAATCATTTGTAAATCGGCTGACAAACCAGATAGTTCATTACAGATGCATTGTATCTACTTTGGCTTGCGTCTGTTTTTCCCAACATGGAGGTACGTCATACCACTGCGGTGTCCCGATTTATATTTCTTGCTATCAATTCGTAAGTAGCAAAATGACTGTATTGTAAGTAGCCATCAAGTACAGAAATTCTCAAATGAAGTCATGTGGCCCCGCTGGCAGGGACCTTGCCTTATATGAAGAGGTTCTCAGACTTTCTGTATGTTTGTATTCATTGCCTTGATCAAGATTTCAATATGGATGTGCATCAGAAATCAAAGACGTAATTCAACAAAACAATCCATCGATCACTCAAGAAGCATTCATTAATGTAGCCTTATATCCCTCAGTGCTCACTGCGCGTTTTCGGCTCGCGATCGTAAGGCCGTGAGTTCGATTGCCAGCGGTCCGCTGTGTCTTTCAGCAAGATATTTTAGTTTACATTGCTCCAGTTCACCCAGCAAGAAAATTGAGTAGTACTTGTCATTCAAAGAGCCAACCTTGTCAAACTGTGTCACGTTGAATATTTCTCAGAACTATGTTAAGGGCACGCATGTGTGAGGAGTGCTCAGCTACTTGTACATTGATTTCACGAGCGGGATATAATGTTGATCGGATAAACAGGAACACGCCTCATCATAACTGATGGAGTACCAGGCATCTGTCACTGCCAATACCATACTGTACTCTGGTATATATTTGTTCATAATCAGTTTATAACAGGACAATCCAAGAAACTGTATCTTATTGTTGAAAGTAACCATGAAGTAGAGTCATTCTCTGTGCTAGCCATGTACTCACAACCAACCCCATGGATATGGGACCTTAGATATACTGTAGGACTTTTTAAAGGTGCTATCTGTATGTTTCTAGATCAAAGGTTCTCAACCGGGACCCATATGATCCTTTAAGTGTCCAGATATATATCACGGTATATCTTTGCCGCATACACTCTAATGAATAGAGTCTCAATCCCTTGACTTTTTCCCAGTAGCTTATACCCTGTGCAGTGGCTTTTTTCTTCGTGTAGCTTCATTGGATTGCCTTAAGTTCTGAAATTACTTTTACATTGGTTGGTGATCATAGCTGGGAGCAATAGTCAAAGCAGCCTAGGACAACTTTCCTCCAGAATACCATCATGGTTACTTCATCTCTCATTTAAAAAGTACTAAGAATCCATCCGGTCAGCCGCCTGCATTTCATTGCCAGCTTAGCAACATGCACATGGAAGGATGCATAATTATTTATGTAACTAACCTGATCATGCACAGACTGTGTCCCTGGGATTACAATAGCTCCAGGTCCACTGTATTAAATTGGAATTGCATTTAGATTTGCATGCTGATAGCATAGGGCTTGAAATTTTCAGCATTATATATTTCACCTAACTCACGTAGCACCTATGATGTTTTTGTATCATCCGCATTACTTGTGATCGTGGCTCTCTCTCTCTCTCTCTCTCCTCTCTCTCTCTCTCTCTCTCTCTGGCTGAGGGCATATCTGAGAGGGCCATTATAAGCAGTAATGTTCCCAAAACAGTGCCTTGCGGAACACCACTCAATATTTGCATTGGTTATTACTGCTTGGTTTCTATCTTTCCGAAAGTCATGCAGTCATTCTCCCATTTTCCCGAATAAACCAAGTCTGTGATATCTATCTATCTATCTATCTATCTATCTATCTATCTATCTATCTATCTATCTATCTATCTATCTATCTATCTATCTATCTATCTATCTATCTATCTATATCTCTCTATATATGTATCTGTGCGTGTGTGTGTGTGGAGGCGTAGTCACCCAGTAGTTAGGGCAGCGGACTCGCGGTCGTAGGTCGTGATTTCGATTCCAACACCGGACATTGCGAGTGTTTATTGAGCGAAAACACCTAAAGCTCCACGAGTCTTCGGCAGGGGTGGGATGAACCCTGGTGTACTCTGTCACACAACTTTCTTTCTGTTTCTATTTGCCTCTATTTCAAAGGGTCAGCCTTTTCACATTCTGTGTAACGCTGAATCTCCCCGAGAACTACATTAAGTGTACACGTGTCTGTGGAGTGCTCAGCCACTTGGACGTTAATAAATTAGCTGCGACGTCACTGGTTCCAAGTGGTATCGGCCTTTGCCTTTCCCTTGGATAACATCAGTGGCGTGGAGATGGGAGGTTGGTATGCATGGGCGACTGCTGGTCTTCCATAAACAATCTTGCCCAGACTTGTGCCTCTGAGGGTAACATTCTAGGTGCAATCCCATGGCCAGTCATGGCCGAAAAACGTGAAGATGTGTGTGTGTGTGTGTGTGTGTGTGTGTGTGTGTGTGGTGTGTATGTTTGTGTGTGTGTGTGTGCGTGTGCGTGTGTATGTGTGTGTGTGTGGCAGAGTAAGCACATAAATGTGAAACAAAGTGGATAAACTTGTACTCGAAAACTGGAGGTAGAATAATATACTTTATTAATAAATCTACAAAGACTCCACAAAAGCTGCAGCAGTTTTTGTGATTTCTTTGCAGCTTTATTATATATTATATGTATATATATATATATATCATATATATATATATATATATATATATATATATATATATATATATATATACATATATACTATAGTAATAATATATAATATATTATATTATGATATTATGAAATAATATTTTATGTGAAACGCATAATATGTTTAATAATATAGCATTACAGCATAAACTCCATATTTTGCAGAAAAGTGTGTCGGGCGGCAATATAAAATATAAATATAAAATATATGTAAATACATATACATATAGATCTATATATAAATACATACACATGTATATATTTCATACATAACATACAACCTACATACCTACATACATACATCATACATACATACATACAACATACATACATACATACATACATACATACATGCATACATGCATAACTTATATATTCACACACACACACTCAGACATATATATTATATATATATATATATATATATATATTATATATATATATATTATATAATATATATATATATATATATATATATATATATAATATATATATATATATATATATATATATATATATATATATATATATATATATATATAATAAATATATATAATTACACAAGTCTGATTATATTAAATATGTATATATGCGTGTTTGTACTCATACACGCAAATTCTTTTTAGTGCAAAAATCAGAAAAGATTTGTGAGCTACATGAAAGAAGTTGAAGGCAAATAAGTTTGAATAAGACAACATATATGGGCTGTGCAAATGAAAATGGCTTTAGCGAGATTTGTGGGCTTATGAGATTTGAACAGGATAGAGATAATAAAGAGTGAGATGATACGATAAGTAAAATTGTAAATAATCAGAGCGAATGAACAAAAGCCAGCGAGATAGGTATGAAGATAAATAGCTGTAGGTGTTTGTCAGTGAGCTACTGTTACTACAAGATATGTCTGCGCTGTTACTTGCGGTGACAACATTTCTGGCGACAATAGACATACAATAGTTTCTTTATAAAGTGAGTTGGTGAAACAAATCTGAAGATTTAATATTCATTGTGTCTTCATGACAGTTAACAATAAAAAAGAGAAATGAGTATACACATACACACATACATACATATATATAATATATATATATATATATATATATATATATATATATATAT
>NC_043005.1:79803278-79810778 GCF_006345805.1 Octopus sinensis | reverse complement strand
AAAGAGCTAATTTAACTTTATGAGCATTATACAATAATTTTTTAATGTTAAAATGTTTAAATACCATAATATAAAACGTGAAAACCAGACCATGTTTTAATTTCATTGAATTAATATTTAATTTATTTTTTATATATTGGGACCGCCTTAAAGCATGAAAAATCTACTCTCTCCAGCGCCACCGCGAGCGATACATCATTTAAACGATGTGGGGAGTATACCCCAGCATTGCCCAAACGACATCAATATTAGCTTCAAAGTTCCTCCAAGGCTGGGACCACGGGTCATACGACCCCTGCAACAACAGTTCTTTTCCTCAACAGACCCACCCCATTTAACATTGTCCCAAACTAGATCAAAGAGGAAAACGATCCCATCACCTTTAAACGGAATCTGGACAAATTTCTTCAAGGAATTCCAGATAAGCCACCTATACCTGGATACAACTCATTCATCAAGAATCCCTATTCGAATGGATCATGATTCGAGAAAACTTGAGTTAAAAACGATTTAGCTAATCCTATCAGTTGGTGCTATTAAGTTAGACATGGCCTGGACCAATCTTTGGTCGAAACAAATTGCGTTTTATGTAAGTTTATATATATATATATATATATATATATATATATCATATTAAATTAGAGACAAAACCACTATTAGGCAAATCATACAATGAAAAACTTAAGCCAATACAAGATTATTTAAGTTATATTATTTAAATATATAACAAAATTATTAAAAAAATATAATTAATATATCACTACGATCGTTTCAAGGCTGTTTATGATATAATATTTTACTATAAAATTGGATTCAATCCTAAATCTGATTTTTCCCTGTAAGTTTGAATTTATTCCCTAATATTATATATATATATATATATATATTGTGTAGAATGTATTGTGTAAAGGATTGTGGGTAAGGCTAGAACAATGCGAAGTAAATGCAAGGCAAATCACAAGAAAAAAATATAGGAGTTAATGTAGACTTACCATGACCCTATTTTCAAGAAATTAACAAATGTTGCAGATGACCGTGAGTAGAGTGGACATGCGCGGAAAGGTGTTGCTATAGCAATCAACTAGCTTCCTGTAACTCTCTTCCGTTGTTTATAATTGCTTTGTTTTCGTGTATGAGGATGGCTTCAGAGATTTTAAGGTTGCCTCTGTTCCGCTGTGATGCCTTGGTGTGCATTCTGAATTCCCAGGTCTGGCATTTCCGCAGATGTCTCTTCACGGGAGTGTTTGCTCACTACTCCGAGGAATGCACATTGTCAAACTGCCCCATCAATGAACCTGAATTGTGCTAGAGGGCTTATGTTGTATACGAGAAAATCTGTGCCAAATGTGGCGCATCCTACATAGGAAGCACAACATGTAAACTGCATATACGCATTAAGGAACACATGCAGGCAGACACTTCCGTGAAGAAACACCTAGCTTACTTCCGCTGTTTACCGCACTGCTTGGAAGGAAGGTGTGTATCATGTGAACGTTGTATTGACCATAACAGAGAAAGTTGTAATCGCGAAACCTGCTCAGAGTCCTATGCAATGTAGTAGAAAGTTTATGGAGAGGAGTGCATTAGCCACACACAAGTGTACGAGTGGTTCAGACGTTTCCAAGACGGTTGAAAAAATGTCGATATTGACGAAAGTTCTGGGAGATACGCAACCAGCAAAGAGAGAGCAAATCGTCGAATGGCCATCCGTGAGTTATCAGGGGATATGCAGATTAGTCACGGTTTATTTCAGTCCATTATCACTGAAGATTTAGGTATGTCTGCCAAGTTTGAGCTAAAGCTGATTTCGGGTGACCAAAAAGTCACTCGGCTTTCAGTTGCACAAGATCTCCTTGATTGTGTCGAGAAAGATGGAACTCTTTGAAAGCTTTGCATAAACCTCTGTGAAGATATCATCAAGATATCTCTCATCCATTCTCTAATTTTTTTCTCCACTTCACCGTTTTCTATCTATCTCTTTCTCCTTCTTCCTCCTGTACTCTCTCTCGTTGCTTACACGTAACCTTTGTCAATTTTTCCCTTCCTCACGTGATCATCTTTCTTTTTTTTCAGTCTGTCGCGCAGTCCAGACGCATTCTTATCTGTCTCCTCTCCTATCTTTTCTGTTATCAAAGAATCTTCCAGCGTTCGCTATCTTACACGGTCTTAGCCTAACGGCCCTCTCGGTTTGTCTTCGTTTCGTTTGGTTTGTTGTATGTCCTGTTTTTGTTACAAACTTTAACCCTCCGCAAATTCCAAATGTCATTTTGGTTCGCAGTAGCAACTACCTTCAAAGTCTTAACTGATGAAGAGTCATTCTTTTATGTTACTTGTTTTGTTTTCCATTTGTTTCTCTCGTTCATTGCGCACCCAACTTTATTTTCGTATTTCATATTGTTTACGTTTTATGACTCCTATCCCTATATATGCGTACCTCTATACATATAAATGTATGTATTACATACATGTATGTATATATGCATATATATATGTATGTATATGTGCATATATATGTGTATATATGCATATATATATATATATATATATATATATATATATTATATATATATATATATATAATATATATATATATATATATATATATTTACAGACGCCATGATAGATCGTTAGCTACTTCACACATTTTTTTCTCTCCGTTTTTCTCTCCTTGCTTCTCTCCTTGTTTTTTCTGTGTACATTTCTGTAGAAGAGCGTAGGCTCGAAACGTAAAAGACTTTTTCTATTCCTGAGCACTATACTAATACATCTGTTTGTTTGTACACCACCTGCCTTCGTCTTTGTTTATTTTCGTAAACTTTCCCTTTATATATATATATATATATATATATATATATATATAGAGAGAGAGAGAGAGAGAGAGAGATAGATAGATAGATAGATAGATAGATAGATAGATAGATAGATAGATAGATAGATAGATAGATAGATAGATAGATAGATAGATAGATAGATAGATAGATAGATAGATAGATACACGTATCGAAGTGGTTGTGTTTGTGTTTGTGTGAATGTGTATGTTGCTGTTACAATCTCACTGGAGGAAGAGATAGAATAGTCTTGCGGTCATTACACAAAAGCTTTCTGTCTCTCTGTCTGCCTCTCTGTCTGTCCGTCTGTCTGTCTCTCTGCCTCTTTCTCTCTCTGTCACACTCACGGACATTCGTGTATTCGCAAGTCCAGACAAGCGTAAATGACAAGTCTATGAAAGAGAATGAGAGGGAGACGGAGATAGAAACAGGGAAAGGGTGAGAGGCAGGGAGAAATGGAGAGAGAAGGCCTTATACTTTCAAACGAGAAAAATAAAATTCGTCACACACAGAAATGCTTTTATAAGTGTAAATTATTTATATGTGTATCTGTTCTTCTTAGTAATTATACATTAAGATAAATAAACCTTATATCCCTAATCGTAGTATAAGAATAGATGTGCATCCATAGCTACACACACACACACACACACACACACACACACACACACCACACACACACACACACACACACACACACATATTATATATATATATATATATATATATATATGTATGTATGTGTCATGAGCACTCTTGTATATATACACACATCACCTGGCTTCGTTCTCCCGTCGTAATGCTCCATAGAACCCTATTCCCAACTGATCCCTAAATATTTTTTCTCATCACCATCTTTTCCCCGTTTTCCCATTTATTTACTTTCTTTCTGATGAAGGACTACTTCCGAAACGTAAATGACCCTTCCTCTTACACCCAAGCGTTGTAGTAATAGCACATCTGTTTAAACTTCCTCTCGTTTTGCCTTTTCTTGTTTTGCCTAAATACACACACACACACACACACACACACACACATATGTATGAATGTATATGTGTGTATATGTTAGTTTGTGTATATACATACATACGCACATATATAAACGTAACCACATCCGTATCGTTGGCGATTTTTTCCCACCGTCTTCCTTTTCTATTGGACTTTCCTCTATTTCCAAAGAAGAGCTTAAACCACCTTTCTTTTCTTCCCTGAGCTACTGCTAATACTTTACATGTACCACGTCCTCGAGTTGAAGTTTGTGTTTGTCCTTCAGTTTTAGGATTTACTAAATATGTGTGTGTATGTGTGTGTGTATGTGTGTGTGTGTGTGTGTGTGTGTGTATTCATAGTTATACTATACAGTATTATAAATCTAATGCATTTTATTTTACTAATCGCTTTCACCTTCACTATATCGTGCGTTTGTGTTTTATATCCATGTGACGCACAACATAGAGTGTACTTAAGAAAATGTCGTCAACTCATTCATGGAATTTATTATTAATAATCCTCCTAGATCTTCCACTTTGTCCACAGTAGAGATTATCTTTCTCTATGAAACCTGTTTATTACTGCTGCTGTAGTTGCTTAATGCTATGTCAGCCCTGAATAGAGAGATCTGAATGCTAAGACATCAAAGCTGATTATCTGCTTTTTGTTTGTTGTTGGTTGGTCTTTTAGTAGCTTCTTTTTCATTGAGGAACGAGGCTAAAATGTCTCACAGGTAATTTCCCTTATATGGTAGCAGAGTATGATTTATAGGATATTTAACTCTGTTGTCAAACAAGTCAACCGACTGCATAGCAAATACATCTACTTTGGTTTGTCCTTAAAACTAGAAATTGTACACCGGCAACAGCGATGTTTTGATAAAAAATCACATCCCAAATGAAAAGACACGAAACGTTTACTGTTGCATTTAAGAACCCTGTTCATTCAGTGAGCTGTAATATGTTGAACACTAAATGCAGCGAGCAAGCAGAATCATTCAGCGTGCCGGAGAAAATGCTCAGCGACATTTCGCTTGTCATTATGCTCCGAGTTCAAATTCCCCCAGGATCGACTTCGCCTTTCATCATTTCGGGGACGATAGAATAAGTAGCATTTGAGTACTAGGGCTGATATAATCTACTTAGTTCCTCCCACAAAATTGCTGGCCTTGTGCCAAATTTGGAAATCAATATTACAGATGATCATTAGGGGAGTTAGCAGAATTATAAGCATGCCGGACAAAACACTTAGCGGTGTTTCGTCCGTCTTTACGTTGGGTCCAAATTCTATCGGGATCGACTTTGCCTTTCATATTTTTTTCGGCAACGATAAAATTAATATCAGTTGAGAACTGGGGGCGGAGTGGGCGGTGGTGTAATCAACTTACTTCTTCCCACGAAATTACTGACCATATGCCAAAATTTGGAATCAATATTTTCAACCTCCCCCCCCAAAAAAAAAGGTGGCGAGCTGGCTGACACGTTAGTACATCGGACAAGAAGCTTAGTGGCAGTTCTTCCGGCTCTTTATGTTCTGAGTTCAAAACACACCGAAGTCAACGTTTACATTCATTAACTTCGGGATCGATAACATAAGGAGCAAGTCCAACAGTGGGGGTCGATACAATGGACTTGTCCTCCCTCCCTCGTAACTTCTTGCCTAGAACCTGCACGATGAGTATTACTATAGTGGGTATGTTTTGCGCGGAACCATTCTCTGCACAAAACAGTGTCCTTTCAAAATTATATTGGTCTGGTGCAACAAGCACCACGAGTCCATTAGTTATCAGGAGACAGGATTTATTTGGAATTATCTCTTCTTTGATGAGCAGCTAAAGAGCTGAAGGGCCTCGTCTATGCTTAGTCCTTTGGGATGAGTGCAAGTGGCCTTATTCCAGATGTAATTCCAATACATACTAGTAAACTCATACTTAGGACTTTGACAGAACCACCTCTTAGTCACTTTTGTTTCCATGTTTCTTATACAAGAATACAAATGGACTTACAGACAAAATCCTATTCAATTTTCGTTTACCAAATTTTAATGAAAATCTAAAGCTCGATGACACAATCCAAGGTACCACATGGTGATATCGAACTTAGTACGCTATATTGCGAAGTTCTTCTCTTACCAGAGAGCTGGTCCAGATACGTGTAGCAGATTGCATTTCATTATGAACTCCTAAATGTTATGTTGTTGTTCTAAACCTGGTAAAGGATTACGTTAATCTACCATGAAAGAATAAAAATAAACATTCCGACGGAATCCATACAATTTCTAATTAAAATATAGATATTTCATTAACTTAATTCGTATTTTTAAAAACATCTTTGGCGTACCTAGATACCCCTTCAACCGTATCGTTGAAATCCGCTTTCTTAAGTCTTACAATAACGTACAAAAACAGATATATAAAAATATATCTAAAATCATTTAATCGCACAAGTTTACTGATCATTATACGAATTAACGAGGCGGCATTTAAATGGCAAAGCCGCTCGCCTTGCTAGAAACAACAGCTAAAATTTTCTGTATATCATAGCCTACTAGCTACATTGAATACTGTAGTCTGAGAGATTTTATTCCAGTAAGGAATAAAGACTTGAAGATCAAGGTTTAACAACAGCCACAACAATCACAAATATTTATGGATCACAATGAGGCTACTTCTATGTAGCCGCACGAATTGCTAGAGATAGTAAGCAAATCTTTCAAATCACAACTTAAGCTGTAAAAATAAAAGGAAAAGATGTGGGGTGGAATACACATTCAGGAAATAGGGCAAAAGGCATGAAAAAAAAGAATAAAGACGAGATGATTACATCTGGAATGATTTTGAACATTGGTGAAATCAATTAGGGATGAACTGGGATAATAACAACATCACCAATGGATGCATGGAATCGATCCTGCAAACGTAAGAAGTAGAGACAACCTATGTCAGATTTGAACGCAGCATGACGTGACCAAATACAGCACCGCAACCTACATTTTCTGAAACTCCAACGCTCTTCTTTATATGAGATTTTTTAAAAATATTAAATAACAAAAGATCTTAATCTATGAAACAGATACTGTTTCATTGAAATCAGTCTGAGAAACTGTAACAAGTCTCCATTCATACTTCTACATAAATAATTTACAATTGCCCAAAGGAAGCGATTAATATTCTGAGTAAAGTAAAACGAGGGTGATGATCAGGTGACCTAGAGAGAACAACGCCCATTTATGTTGTAAAATGAAAGAAATGGCTGACATCTCTTTCTTTCAAAATTTACCTTTGGTAGACTCAGCCATTAGTGGTCCTAAGTATAATACTGTTCTTGCAAGACCCAACTCAGAATTCGTTAATATCAACACGAGAATTACTCTGCATGCCCTAAAATGGGATAAATGATATAAAGAAGAAAGCAAAGGTTTTAAAGCAACAGTAGGCTGGTGCGATTGTTTTATGAACAGTAAATGTCTGGTAATAATGGGGAAGTCAAAAATCGCCCCCAAACACCCGAGAGATCTCTATCACAAAGTAACCAGTTTTCACCAGTTTATCATCCAGCTGAGGAAAAAGCATCAGCTTCCATTGTCTCATACTGGAAATATGGATGAAACTCCATTAAACTTTGACATGCTGGGTAAAAAAAACGGTAACTTTGAAAGGGGTAAAAACAGTGCACGTTAGAAG
>NC_043005.1:79753278-79775778 GCF_006345805.1 Octopus sinensis | reverse complement strand
ACTATATATTATTCAAGTAAAATACAGTGTACATATAAACACATTAAGCGCTGTCAATCATAGTATACAATCTTACGCTAGAAGGAACAGCTAAAGTGCAAACCACTAATTAGGGTAAATTTTCGAAGGGAATGAAAAGTAAAAACATTCACGATCTATTTCCTGGACCGGTTTCTAACTTTTTTTTGCAAATAAAATAATTTGCCTGGCGAAGTCTTCGTCAACAGGTACGCCAAGATTAAATATATAAACACGATGCCAATCCAGCATGGGCCTACTGCTTATACATTTAAATTTTTTTTCAAATCCACCGCGCAAGCGCAGTTTTTTGTCGGCAGCAAAATATGTCTTTCATCCTTTTGGGTCGTGTGTCGATAAAACAAGTAGAATATGAGTACTGGGATCGATGTAACCGACTTAGCACCTTCATCGAAATTGCTGGCCTTGTACCGAAATTTGAAAGTAATAGTTGTGGTTATAACGTCGTTATGAGTAACAATAACGTACTGTTTGTAGTAATGGTGCCGCGGCTTCTTGTTGTTTTCATCTGTTTTCAAAATGCGAATTTTCCCTTTGCTGTAATAGTTACGAGTTGTTCCTGGACAACCCACTTGTCTGAAACTTCAAACACAAAATATTTTAAAATGATAAACGAAATTTGTCAGCATTAGTAAATACATTTACCAACAAAATTATGATTTGGGGGATTTCAATTGTGTTTGTTGGAAGGTTTTGTGGGTTGATTTCTTAATATGGAAAATCAAAGCAAAACCTGACAATGACACTAAGAATGCGTGCAACAGAAATGAGTTCATTCCCACTGCGTGGCACCTTGGGTAAGTGTCTTCTACTATAGCCTCGGGCCGACCAAAGACTTGTGAGTGGATTTCGTAGATGGAAACTGAAAGAAGCCCTCGTATATATATGAATATATATATATATATATGCATGTATGTATGTATGTGTGTGCATATGTTTGTGTGTCTGTGTTTGTCTCCCCAACATCGCTTGACAACCGATGGTAGCGTGTTTACGTCCCCGTAACTAAACGGTTTGGCAAAAGAGCCCGATAGAATAAGTACTAGGCTTCCAAAGAATAAGTTCTGGGTCGATTTGTTCGACTAAAGGCGGTGCTCCAGCATGGCTGCAGTCAAATGACTAAAACAAGTAAAAGAGTAAATAGTAATATTGGTGATAACGTCGGTAATTTGTCATGCTGTTGACGGCTTTTGAGGCAGAAACACGTGTCCTTGGCTGTTGTTTTCTCATCTCCTGACAACAGCCTTGTCCTGTTCCTTAACAGCAGGTCATCGTTGGAAAATGTTCGAATCTTGAGAGCATATTGCATTCGCACTCTTAATTTTATTTGCAAATTATAATCTTTGGTATTTATATCTTCTAAGGGCGGAGATAACACTTAATAAACCAAGACTTTATGTTTTATGCTATTTGATATATCTTTATTTGTCTACATAGTTCAAATGCATGCCACTGGTCACTTCGAGATATTATTCTTAACTAACTTTTGTTTAAATTTCCACATAACAGATAGAGTCGATCGAACCGAAAACGAGTATAAAATGAGTACTTACTTCACCGAGGAGAGAGGATTGGAAAGCAAAGCTGCACCCAGCGGGATATAAACGCCAAACACAAAAAGGGTGTAACCAGAAACCCGCAAGTCATTTTATCAACGCGCTCTACCGTGTCGCTCACTCACAACCTTATATAAACCTAATTAAAATGACAATAGGACGGACAAACACGTCAATAAAAGCTATCGCCCTACATTTCTTTCACTGTAAAAAAGCAAAAGACATAAACTGTGAACATAAATAGAAAAGATATCATATTAAGGTGTTTACAATGTCGAACCGGATATTTGAAACTATTTTCTTTTCACAAGATAAGCTGTTTAAAATTCTATGTTGTAATAAAACTCCCAAACTTCCATTTTATAAGTTATTCAGCTATGACGTATCCAAATCAACAGGTTTTTTTTCATAGCACTCAACAGCAACTGCACACAATACAATATGCATGCTTTTCTTCTCTCTCATTTTCACACTTTTTATGCTCTTTTGTGTGTTGTTATTGTGTTGCTGGTATTAAATAAACACCTAAGAAACATGAAGGAAGGTCACAGCTTGAGCTATGCTATAAGCTTAAAATCACTTTTACTTATGTCGCCAAATGTTACTGGTTAAAAAGCTAACGTTTCACTTTAATCCACGTATATTTTCGAACACTTAAATGGTATTCTCTTGAGACTTCAGTTCATGGAAACTAGTAAATATCAATCCATTGATTGAAACTAAATTCACGGTAAGTGACGAATATAATTCACAGAATGTAATCAGCACTCAATCAAAACAGGCTGACATCAATTCTTAGGAAATAGTGGAATAACAATTCACAAAACTAATAGCCATTAAAACATGGAAACTGCTGAAGATCATTCTACGAAATGTAGCCGACATTAATTCACGGAAAGTGGCGAATATCAGTCTATGAAAATTAGACAAATTTCGTTTAAAGAAATTGGTCAGAATAAAAAATATAGATATAGAGTATAGTGAATATATGCACAGAGCTAGATATGCTCTACCAAAAAATGCTTCAGAAGAATTCCGAGACCATACTGGCAATGAAAACTTCCTAAAGGAGCCAATACCAGATTACTTTAAGAAATCATCACAGAACGAAAATTAATACTAACAGCTCATATACTCCGGTTACCAGAATAAGGCCATTCTAAAATAGCTTTTAAATGGACAGTAAGGAGAGGGAAAAGAAAGAGTGAGAGAGAGAGAGAGAGAGAATGAAAGCTACATGGTGCAGAACATTCATAACTGACAAGAGAGGGGGCAATATCATACGAGCAGATGTAGAGAAAACTGTAGCCAGCCGAATCCGGTGACGTCACTTGTTTTCCAATGAGTTCAAGAGCAGAGTAGGAACTGTTACTAATAACGTTAGAGTAACATGAGCTACTAGTTCTTTGATTTTATTATTTTTTTGATTAATGCTCAAGAGTGGCTGTGTGGTAAGTAGCTGGCTTACCAACCACATGGTTCCAGGTTGGGTCCCACTGCCTGGCATCTTGGGTAAGTGTCTTCTACTATAGCCTCGGGCCGACCAAAGCCTTGTGAGTGGATTTGGTAGACGGAAACTGAAAGAAGCCCGTCGTATATATGTATGTGTGTGTGTGTGTGTGTGTGTGTACGTGTGTGTGTACGTGTGTGTGTGTACGTGGTGTGTGTACGTGTGTGTGTCTTGACAACTGATGCTGGTGTGTTTACGTCCCCGTCACCTAGCGATTCAGCAAAAGAGACCGATAGAATAAGTACTGGGCTTACAAAGAATAAGTCACGGGTTCGATTTGATCGACTGAAGGCGGTGATCCAGCTTGGCCGCAGTCAAATGATTGAAACAAGTAAAAGTAAGCCGAAACATAAGAAAATCATCTGTCATGGAGGAAATTTGGTGAGTCAGTGGGTGTGACTATGTCTTTGTTCGACTTGCTAAATTTAGTAGATAAAATTCCCTCATAGGCGGCGAGCTGGCAGAAACGTTAGCATGCCGGGCGAAATGCTTACCGGTATTTCGTCTGCCGCCACGTTCTGAGTTCAAATTCCGTCAAGGTCGACTTTGCCTTTCATCCTTTCGGTGTCGATTAAATAAGTACCGGTTACGCATTGGGGTCGATGTAATCGACTTAATACCTATGTCTGTCCTTGTTTGTCCCCTCTGTGTTTAGCCCCTGGTGGGTAATAAAGAAATAGGTATTTCGTCTGCCTCTACGTTCTGAGTTCAAATTCCGTCAAGGTCGACTTTGCCTTTCATCCTTTTGGTGTCGATTAAATAAGTACCAGTTACGCACTGGGGTCGATATAATCGACTTAATCCGTTTGTCTGTCCTTGTTTGTCCTCTCTGTGTTTAGCCCCTTGTGAGTAGTAAAGAAATAAGATAAATTTCCCTCATATCATATACTGCAGCTATAAAGGGAACGAGCAGATTGGACAATATTGTCCTCGATGCATACGGCTCGGAAGAAAAAATGGTGGATTTGTCACCACTGGACTGCCTTCGATGGAAACTCTCCTGAACGGTGGATTACCCGTGCTTTATTAACAAAAACAAACATAACAACAGCAGCAGTAACAACAGTAGCTGCAGCAGCAGCAGCAATAACAGTATGGGTAACGTCACTTGGTACATGGTAAATGCATAGAACGATTACGGACAAACTTAATACGTAGAAGACGTCCATTGATATCAATTGAGACGAGGTACAAAAGAATTTTGATATCGTTGTCGTCGTGGCTATCGGCTGGAGACAAAGCTCATCAACTCTCTTCACATGCTGTAATTTCGCTAACACCACAAGTTAGCAAAGTCTTAATCCGCACATTTTCAATATCTATAGAAGACATTGAGAGTGTTGAAGAGCAAGAGAGAGAGAGAGAGAGAGAGAGAGAGAGAGGTAGAAGATAATCAATTCTTCCTACGTTTTATCATTTTTCAAAGTGTACAGCTCTTTAAAGAACTGGTTTTCAAAAAAATACTATACGGTGCTTGTCTGAGATTAACGATAATTATTTTCATCATAATTAATGAAGGTGAAGCTATTTTAAATGAAAACTATGACGTACATACACACATACAAAGGCATACATACATACATATATAAATTCATGCTTACATAAATAAGTATCTAAATAGGCGCAGGAGTGGCTTTATGGTAAGTAGCTAGCTAACCAACCACATGGTTCCGGGTTCAGTCCTATTGAACATTATTACTTGTATTAATAATTTTTACTGTATCCCAGTTTTTTACGCTAGGTCGCTTGGTGTTTTAAATTGATATTATTAATTAATATTCAATTTTTTTCACCCTTATTGTGATTTTAATTATAAATTAATATGTTCTCAAACCAGTAGTAAATTACTGGGGTAGTATTTACATCCGGTATTTTCAACGCGCCAAAAATGAGGATATTTGAACGTAACTGCAAATACAATCGGCTGTGCCGTTCGCCTTTGCTCGGCTTCGTATGGATTTTGGCGTTCGGTTCAGCAAATTATATTTTTGATATACTCTACTGAGGATTCGAAAATGATTATGTAAGTAAAATTACACAATCTATTAACGATGAAACAATTGTATAGAGTTAATCTATTTTTTCGTTATTTTTCATTTGTCCTGCCCGCTTACATTCTTGGCGTGTTGAATTAATGATTGAGAACAATTCTTTAGTGGTCGATTCCCTTTGCGGATCTATTTCTAGTGTTAGAGTGACCACATGTGGTCTCTCTCTTATTACTTGTATTAATAATTTTTGGTGTATCCCAGTTTTTTTACGCTAGGCCACTTGGTGTTTTAAATTGATATTATTAATTAGTATTCAAGTTTTTTCACTCTTATTCTGATTTTATATATATATATATATATATATATATATATATATATATATATATATATATATATATTATATATATATATATATATATATTATATATATATATATACTTATATATATATATACATTCATATATATACATGCATATTTATATATATACATATAGACATGCATGCATATATATAAATGCATATATATATATATATGCATGTATGTCTATATGTATATATATATGTATATGTATATACATGCACATATATATATATATGTATATATATATATGTGTGTGTGTGTGTGTGTGTGTGTGTGTGTGTGTGTGTGTGTGTGTGCCTATATATGGATATATAATAAATACGTAAGACATAAATGAAATACTTACTCATACCCATGGAAAAAAGCAAGCACTAAGTCCTGAGCAGACCGAAGTACCCCAAATATATCTAAAATAGAAAATCTTCGGCACATTTCGAGACACGGGTGATTCGAACTAGAAACTTTCACAGAGTCAGAGAATCCGGAAGTGAACACTTAAATTTACAACTATATATTTGGGGTACTTAGGTCTGCTCAGGACTTAGTGCTTGCTTTTTCCGTGGGTATGAGTAAGTATTTCATTTATGTCTTACGTATTTATCGCTGAAGAGGAGAAAATTCATATGAATTAACCCCGAAATTGGAACCAATACGGTAATAACGGATTTTTTAGTAATTTCTATCGGCTTGTTTCGAGACGCATAAATTAAAATGCTTATTGACAATTTTGTCTTTTTTTCGGCATATTTGGCATTAGAATTTTTCTTTTGCCCTTATTTTATAAGTTATATATATATACTCATGTGTGTGTGTGTGTATGTGTGTATGTGTTATTCGGTCTGCAAGTTGTTTTTTTTTCTGTAATAAACGTTTTAGAAAAGCAAGCGTACTTAGAGATTATAATGCTTGACATAGAAGACGGATAGTCACGGCAGGAAGGCGTTCATCGTAAGTATTCTGGAGCTTGATTGACAAATAATATTTCTGTCTAACGAGAACTTTTCAATCCCAGTGTCTCTCAACCCTTCCTCTGTCATTCTTTCTCACAGCTTGATGTATTTTTTTTTTACGTTTTGTCATATACTCCTATACAGAAATATATATTCTCATCTTTATAAAATCTAATGATTTTGCTAAACGCTGTCTTTAAGATAGAGTGTTAGTAGCAATATGACATTATTTAAAAATAGTTTGATATTTTAAACAAAAATTTGCTTATTAAAAATCAGGGATGTAGGTGTGTACCTATACATGGGTGTGGGAAACATAAAACGAATAAGCTTCAGAAAAGTATTGTTTAAGTTATAGGTGTGTTCTCACTGAGTAATAAACATAGTTGAATAAAATGTAATAATATTTTGAAGTATTCTTATTCAACAACAGGTAAATTAAATTATTCAAGCAAATAATTCTGCTCAAATATGCTTGCATACAATCACGCTTTATATAAAATACCATTTTTATTGTTAAGGCGGTGAGCTGACAAAATCGTTACCACGCCAGACAAACTGCTTACCGGCATTCGCTCGTTCCGACGTTCTGAGTTCAAATTCCATCGAGGTCAACTTTACCTGTCATCCTGGGGTCAATGTATTTTATTGACACGATCCCCTCAAAATTTCAGGCCTTGTACGTGTAGTAGAAAGGATTATTATTATTATTATTATTATTATTATTATTATTATCATCATCGTCATTTCTAAAGCGGCATCTGGCAGAATCGTTAGCGCGCCGGGCATAATGCTTAGCGGCATTTCGTCCGCCTTTACATTTTGAGTTCAAATCCTGTCGAGTGCGACTTTCCCTTTCATTTCTTTTGGAGTCAATGAACTAAGTACCAGTTACGCGCTGGGGTCGACGTAATCGACTATCCCCTTCCACCAAAATTACAAGCCTTCTGCCTACAGTAGAAAGGATTATTATTATTATTGTTTGTTGTTGTTGGTAATGTTGTGACTACGATTTCAAATCTCATCAATGTTAACTTCTGTCCTTTCGAGGTCGATAAAATAAAGTACCAGAAAAGGACTGGGACCGATGTAATCGAGTAAACCCCTTTCTTCTAAATTTCTGATCTGAAAGAATTATTATTATTGTAATTATTCACAAGACGGTGGGCTGGTTGGATCGTTAGCACTCCGGACAAAGTGCATAGAGACGAACTAATAGTTCTGTCAGTTCGCTCCTTAAACTGGAGGATAATATTAAGCACATAAGATATTTGGGCGATCTTTCGTTTTGACTCGAAATAATGTAAACATTTAAATCGGTGAATTCCGTGACCACATGTTGTCTTGTCAATTGTCAGTTTGGAAGAGAAAGCTAATGTGTTGTGCGTGCGTGCTTGTTCCTCTGTGTGTTTGTGTGTGTGCGTGCTTGTTCTTCTGTGTATGTGTGTGTCTGTTCTGTTGTTGTTGTTTTTTTTTGTATTTATATGTTGTGGAATGTAGAAATAACACAGAAGAACAAACATGCACAGACACACACACAGGAACAAGCACACACGCCCGACCCATTAGCTTTCTCTTCCAAACTGACAATTGACATGACAACAGGTGGTCACGGAAAATCACCGAATTCATTGTTTACCTTATTCCGAGTCAAATCGAAAAATCGCCAATATTTGGTACCCTCACTTTAATCACAATAGTTGGTCCATAGACTTATATTTGATTATAATAAACGACAACAACTGTACACATTGCAGCAAGGTTTCACGTATGTATCCCATATATAGTACAGTGACTTGACTGTCCTGTTGTGACCACCCAAACAATTATTTGACAAAAGTTGCCCCTAGTCTTCTTCAAAATTTTAAAATAAAGTGGAAGGACTGCAAGAACATCAGAAAATATATATACAATGTAGACTGGTGCAGAACTAATGCTTAAAACCAGTGACTATGTTTCGGCATTATTAATCCTTTTTAGTGCTAATAATATGTGTGTGTGTGCATACACAGTGAGACAGATTGATAGAGAGGAAGGGAATAAAGTCATACTGATGGAGAGGAAGTAGCGTGATCTGCCTCGAGTGGAGGGGGATAAAATGAAGCTTGGATGCGATCCCAAAAATAGGCGTCTACCAGCAAATTGGTGCCGTTTTGTTCGATACAGAAATAAGAATGAATATATTGCATGATCTCATATTTCAAAATAGAAAGAAAGGTCGGGTGTATGTATAAAGCTGTTCATCCAAACAGGTCAGGGAAACATGGAAGTCATCCCAGACCTTATGACCGCAACTTTTCAAGGCAGTTCAGGACAGAATGTCGGGGTGGCATTTATGCGATGACACAGACCACCTAAAGGCTGTCTGTCCGTTGCAAAGTAGCGAGAATGAAAGCTCTTCTATCCAATACTGCTGATGCCATTACCACTGCAGCAACAACATTAAAAATAAGGGTAACAGCAGCAACGGCAGCAGCCGTTCAAGAATTTGGACCTGGGGATCTCCATTTCCAGCGACTTCGAGGGCCACCTCCCAGTGGTGTCGGGCATCAACGAAGAGCCCTCGACTACAACAAGACAACCAAAGTTATTTTTTTCCAAGGTCTTGGGTCTCCCGCCCCTAAGCCCTAGACCATAACCTAATCACCCTTACCCGTCTTGTTGCTTAACAGCAACAACAACAACAGTAGTAGTAGTAGTAGTAGTAGTAGTAGTAGTAGTAGTAGTAGTAGTAGTAGTAGTAGTAGTAGTAGTAGTAGTAACAGCAGTAGCAGCATAAATATATTTCTTTACTACCCACAAGGGGCTAAATACAGAAGGGATAAACAAGGACAGACAAACGGATTAAGTCAATTATATCGACCCCAGTGCGTAGCTGGTACTTATTTAATCGACCCCGAAAGGATGAAAGGCAAGTCGTGTCTGCAGCAACAGCGGCAAAAGCGCAAACAACGACACTAGTAAAACAAACAAACAACAGCAGCAGAGACTGTAACAACATTAGCAGCGCAACAATAGCAACAGGAAGAACATCGCCAATATCAGCAGCAAAATCCCACAATATAACAATGCAAGGCATAACCCTCCCACATTCAGATATTTCAGATATTTCGTGTAACGAAAACGACAGAGGAACAATAAGAAATTGTCTTCCTGAGAAACTAGATAAATATAAACAAAAAACTGTACAAAACTAATTTTTCTGCACAAAAATCCGAAAATTTTGAAAGGAGAAGCATTAAAGAAAGTACCAACAGCAACTGTATCATCACAGATAACAACAAACCACTCCATCCCAAGAAGAAAACCAGACAGCTGACTCGAACACAACCTAGTTCACGCCTAAGCCAACAAGAACAACTACAGCTAAAATAAGCTTCAACTACACAGTAACAAACAAAAACAACAAAGAATTAATGAATTATATACATCAACGCACAAATATTATTCACAATGACGACATCACAACCAACAAATAATGTATAAGCACATATAATCCCCAATGTACTCCCATTCCTTTAGGTAGTGGGTAGCGATTTTCTTCACTACTTCAGAGAGTGACGATCCTGTCTGACACGAGTCCCGGGCTCAGCTGGCTCCGGCTGACAGTATCCGGTATGGGCCCGTATCCAGGGTTACAGAAAGGAGACAACCTTCAATGAAATCCGGAGTGGAGGCCCGCAGGCGGTTTAGTGTTCGACTCGACACTCTTCCGGCAGCTCCTGCAACCAAGCTGGTGCCAAATGTAATACTCTGCACTCTTTTAGACTACGTCAGCAAGGTGGAGAGAGGAAGCCTGACGATTGGGCTACCCAGGATTTTCTTACTTCTAGCCCAGGCCTGCGCAAAACTGGAGAGGAAATTGAAGAGGACATGAAATGTAAAACCAGACTGGATTAGTTTATGCGCAATTCCATTGACTCCCGAGACAAAAGGAAGCCAAAACCTCTCATTCCTTTCGGTCGAAGAGCGTAGGTTCGAAACGTCAAAGTCTTTCCCGAGAATCATACTAATACACTTGCTTGTTGTTCCCTCACATGTCTCCTAGTCTTTAGTCTTCTGTACATTTGAACCATATAAATACAATATTCCCGTGGATAACAAAATAAATGAATAAATAGTGCCGTCAGCCGCGCCTTCCCGAGAAGAGAACTATTATGCACGTACTTGTCCAGCATACGAACATTGCTGACTTCGGGAAGTATGTCTAACTGCTGCTAACATATGTCGGATGGATCCAGCTAACAGCTGAGTCAATTTTGAATATCGTCTCGACGACTTCCTTCGGCTCTGTCTGGTAGCTTTGGCGAAAGAGTTTTTGTGGTGGGCGAGATCGAAAAGCCTGAAGAAAGACAACTTCCTTTCTCGCCAAGCCCTTATGAACTTTTTAAAGTTTGACTTGAAAAGAAAAGTGAAGACAGAAAGGGAAACGCTGCTGTCCAATAAATCTGTTGACAGGCGGATGTGAATGGCAAGCATATCTTTGTAAATGGGCCTGCTCTGAGTAGTAGATTTGAAGAAAACGTCTAGTAGAGGGCATTTACTTGAATGGTTGCGTTTGTAGGATTTCCACGAGCACCCCTCGGAAAGTCTTCTCACTTTAGGGGAACCCCCTCTTTGCTTTCTTTTATTATTTTCTTTTACACACGCTTTATGTAATCTCACACTACGAAGATCCCTACAGTAATCGATGCTCTCTGACAACCCTTGGTAGTTAATAAAGAAAACATTATTATTTTTATTATTATTATTATTATTATTGGTAGTAGTAATAGTGGTGGTGGTAGGGGTGGTGATGATGGTAGTAGTAGTAGTAGTAGTAGTAGTAGTAGTAATGTTATTGTATATCTTCACCGTACTTTCTAAAAACTTTTGTGACGCTTTGCTGCTCTTTTAAAAAATTTTTTTTTTCTTTCTCCAGTGAACAACAAATATTTGTCACTCTCACCTTTTTTCTTATTCTCCACCACCACCACCACCGTTTCCACGTTCTCCTCCTTTTATTTATTTGCTTCTCAGCTATGCCTATTAAAGAAGAACTATATTGTGCTTAATGCCTGTATCTACTTTGCACTGTATTCATTGTAAATTGGCCGCGACATGATTTTTGTCGCCGTCTTATTGCAAGAATAATAAGCTTGAAAAGCATTCGTGTTTGTTCGTAAGAAAGCTGGTGTGACATTTTTATATTTATTGTTCAGCATATTTTGTTGCTGCTGTTGTTGTTGTTGCTTCTTTTGTTAGTTTCTTAGAAAAAAAAAGTGTATACAAGTAGTAATAATACACAATGACAAATGACTATCTTGTGTGTGTGATTGTGTACGAGCTTCCTTGTGATTGTATGCGTGTGAGAAAGGCGAAAATAAAGAGATAAGAGAAAAAGAAAAAAAAGGCAAATACGGAGACAGTGAATGAGAGAAAGAGAAGGTGAGACAAACAAAGAAAGCAGACGATAGAAACATGAAGAGAAAGAGAGAGAGACAGAGAGAGAGAGAGAAATATAGAGTAAGGGGAAAAGAGCGAGACGGTGAGAGATAGACAAAAAGAGAATGTGCTACGTTGAGTAAGAAAGAAAGAGAAGTAATACTACGTTCATTGTGCTTATTGTATGACTATAATAGCATGTTTATTTGTCTTGTTTTCTTTGTCATACCGAGAGAAAGACCTCTCACTCCCCCCCTCTTTCTCTTCTGTATACGCATGCATACACATACACATATAAGGATATAAAGAGATAGGTAGGCAGGTAGGATGGTTGGTAGGTAGGTAAATAGATAAAGTCGTTAAAGACGGATGCTATGGCTATGAGGGCCTATTACATCATGCAAAACAATGGGAAGTAGGATTGGGTATGAAAAAAATGAATAGTTAAATTTTAACCCTATGAATAAGAGTTGAGTCGGTTTATAAAGCGTTTGTCTTTATGAAAATATTTAATGAATAATCAGATTGTAAATATATCGTCTGCTGTATCACAATGAAACATATAAATGTCTACACGCACACACACATACTATATCAAATATGATGGCTTCATGGTTGTCAAATAAATAAAGTGTTTTTCTCCATTTATTTTAATCCTTATTTTTCATCAAGACTTTTAACTAATCTGTAAATAATATATTCTCGTTCATTATTCTCGAGTTCTCACCAATGTTCCACTACCTGGTCAACGCTTTGTCTGGAGAAATTACCGTCCTGATTCAAAGAAATATACAGAAATATTAGAGCTACAAAATACTACAGAGCACTATGATAATGATACTTCATGTGTTAATTCCAATAACATTGGGAAAGGAAAACGAATTTATCTGACTACTTTGGTAGTCTCGCTGCTAGAGAGCGATTGGAAATATGGATGAGTAGAGCATACAACACTGCCAGAAGTAAGAAAAGTGATACAGAGAAGGGTCAATGACTTGCCTCTGCGATTAAACATTTATTTTTATCGTACGATTGTAAATGAAGCTATATATCAAGATTTGGGATTTTTACTCATCAAAAGATCCGCAAAGAAAAGGGATGGCCAGTATCATGTTGATGGAGAACTGTAAAGAGTCAAAGGCAAGAAAGTGAAGTAGAGCTTCACGCAAAATGACGTGTAATATTTTATTAAAATTCAGGGCAGTGAGTTGGCAGAATTGTTAGCATACCGTGTAAAAAGGCTTAGCGGCATTTCGTCTGTGTTTACGTTCTGAGTTCAAATTCCACCGATGCCGACTTTGCCTCTCACCATTTCGGGGTCGATAAAATAAGTGTAATCAACAAGCTCCGTTCCTCCAAAAATTCAGGCCTTGTGCCTATAGAAAAAAAGGAATATTTTATCAAAATTCCTGCCACGGAGATTGCAGAGTCGTTAGCACGTTGGGCAAAATGCTTAACGGAATTTCGTTCGTCATTTCGTTCCGAGTTCAAATTCCGCCGAAGTTGACTTTGAATTTGATACCTCTCGGGGGTCGATGAAATGAGTGCCAGTTGAGCGCTAGGGCCAATGTAATCGACGTGTCTTCTACTTCGAACATCGCTGACCTTCTGTCAAAATTTGAAACCAATATTTCATTAAAATCCATTTCCTTTGCTTCCCGTGTTCAATCTAGATTGGTTCTGAATATTCCCTTTTTTGGCGTATCACGAAATACACTGATCAATATGTGTTTGCCTTTTTGTTTTTCTAAACAGTAGGTTATAACGTTATTAATTTAGCTGCTAATTCTATCTACCAATTCGACCGTACACAAAGAGGTACCTTGCTGTGTTATCTAGCATTCCTTGTACATATGTTATAATCAGTTATAATTAGCTCTGCCGCATCACTATACATTTATTTTTATTTTTCCTACAGTTACTTCAAAATATTACGTGTAAGACGATGAATCACATTATTCACTAAACTGTAGAATTAATTATGTTTCATGACAAAATATTTTAATTGTTTGCAGTCGTCTTGCTTTCTTTCATTTGAATTAATTTTAAATGTCATAATCTATCCTGTGTGTGTGTATATGTGTGTGTTATATATATTACTTTATGTGTGGACTCAGACATGTTTCAGTGGTTCAAAAAAGTCCTCCTTGCAAAAACGTGTTCTTAAGTTCGATCTTATTGATAAATACCAATGAACTGTGTTTTATACCCGGAGCCACGAGTTGAAACAAACATTTTGATGAAAAGAAAAATGGAGTTGATACAGACATAAGAAAGCCTGTTATATCTACTAATCTTACAAGGCAGTGAGCTGGCAGAATCGTTAGCGCGTTGTATAAAACGCTTAGCACCCATTTTTTAAAGGCTCTTTACGTTCTCAATTCAAATTTCGCCACGGTCATATCTGCCTTTAGGCCTTTCGGGGTCGATAAAATACCTATTGAGCGCAGTCATCATCGTAATACACTTCACCTCACCCCTTTCATAACACTGCTGACCTTGTACAAAACAAAAATGCTATAATACTTTATTCATAGATTGTGTGACTATGCTTCTTCTTAAAATTTTCGTTAAGGTTAAACCTATCTGTAGAATTCTCAGCTAATTACGCATCAGCGGAATAAGTAGGCAGTTCTCATCACAGAATGCTCATCCTTTAATTCGACGGAGAACCAATATATGAAATTTAAAAGTATATTAAACATCGCGTAGAACCCTCTGGATGGTCGTTAATATAAATGGAGGTAAGTATGTCTTCTGTAAGTGAGACGGGATTGGAAATTTGTTATAATTGTTAAAAGGGTTTGAGACAGCAAGCAGGCAAAACTGTTAGCATGTCACACAAAATGGTTGGCTGCATTTCTCCTGACTGTTTATGATCTGCCGGCTGTTTACGATTTGAGTTCAAATTCCGCCTAGGTTGACTCTACGTTTCATTCTTTCGGGGCCGATAAAATAAGCATCGGTTGATCAATAGGGTCAATCAGATCGACTTACATCTCCCATCAAAACTGCTAGGCTCTTTCCCCCGCCAAAATACCCCTCAGAAACTTATAGTTTCAACTTACAGATTTGTATGACGATGCTTCATCCTGAAGTTTTCATTGAAAATATACATATCTGTGGAATACTCAGCCTGTTGTACGTTAATTTAATGAGTAGATAGTTCACTTGAATGGTCCTCTAAGCGATGGTGGATTCTGAAATTTAAAAGCGTATTCAGTGTTGTTAATATTATAACAGCGCCGAAAGGTGGCGACATGGTAAGTTACTTTCGTTTTATCGAAATTAGAAACAATTATTTTGCCATGGCCAAGTCATAAAATACATTGCAATTTCTTCCTTCCCAGCAGTTTTGAGCTCGAATTCAGCCTTGTATTGATTATCTCTTTAATATCTTATACACGTTACTGAATACTTACTTTCCAGTGACGTCAGAGACACATGAGAACGTAGTTGTACACACACTCATACACATATATATTTACCTATGAATAAATATATATATATATATACACACACACATACCTATATTTATATGTGCTTGTGTGTGTGTGTGTGTGTGTGTGTGTGTGTGTGCAAGAGAAAGAAAGAGAGACAAAACATAGGAGTGATTGATGCAAAGATAAAACGATTAAACTGAGACTAAAGGAGGAAGAAAACAGAAAGGTTTACGCTACACAAACGTACTGACACAGTTATTATGATAGATTTCTCACCAACCCCTCACACCCCACCATCATCTCAACATACGTCATTTTCTTTCTAGATCTCTCTTTTCCTATATGTTTCTCATTCTCTATCGCTCTCTATCCCACATACCTACAGAGAAAAAGAGAAAAAGAGGGTACGCGTCAGATCACTTCTTCTACAGCATAAATGAAATGAGTTAGAAAATGAGAAATATTGCTGGAATATCTTTTACTGAAATTGACAAACATCGATGTGAGGAATGAGTATGGCGCTGACTAAGTATTACAAACTGTTCATCTGTATAAGCTGGTCTTTCGCACGCCGACCCCCATTCGGCTCCTTGGCATTTATCGAATTCCTGTAACTCCTCGCCAAACCCTACAGGGTCCATCAACCTCTTTAGCGACTCCTGTTCTATACCTACCTTCCCGAGTGACATTAGGAGATGATTTAATTGAGGTTTAGCTACTATTTCCTATAACAATTATGACACAAATCTTCAATTGAATTATAATTAAGAGCATACGTGATTTTGTGATAGTTTGCTTTGTAGGTTGTAAATACAGGGCATATAAATCGAATATCCGCATCTTCTCCATACATAGACAACTGTTGTGTTCCGTTAAAACTCTGGAAGAGCCATTTATCTAAGGCAAAGTATTCAATTATTTTGATAAATATTAAATTTTCACGTATAAAGGCGTGGGAGTGGCTGTGTGGTAAGTAGCTTCCTTACAAACCACATGGTTCCGAGTTATGTCCCACTGCGTGGTACCTTGGGCAAGTGTCTTCTACTATATCCTCGGGGACCAACCAAAGCCGTGTGAGTGGATTTGGTAGGTAGAAACTGAAAGAAGCCCGTCGTATATATGTATATATATATGTGTGTGTGTGTGTGTGTGTGTGTGTGTGTGTGTGTGTGTGTGTATGCATGTTTGTGTGTCTGTGATTGAACCCCCAACATCGCCTGACAACCGATACTGGTGTGTTTACGTCCCTACAATATAGCGGTTCGGCAAAAGAGACCGATAGAAAAGTACTAGGCATACAAAGAATAAGTCCTGGGGTCGATTTGCTCAACTAAAGACGGTGCTCCAGCATAGCCACAGTCAAATGACTGAAACAAGTAAAAATAAAAGAATATATATACATACACATATATGTATGTTTATACACATATATACATATATGTATATATACGTACATACACTCCCTCACATATATAATTATAAATGTAGGTATATATGTACTACAAACTAAATTAAATTTAAATGTTGAAGTGAATCTAATGGTTTTTGTGTGTTTCTTAAATGGCTTATAAACACCTTCCACGTTGCAATTGTTTTCGTTCCCGCACACTATCTCAGATCAAGTCACTTGCTATGCATGTACATCTCCCTATATGTACTACGTTATATCTTTTTCTTTGTATCTGAGTGAGAGTGAGTTAGTGTATGTGTGCGTGTGTGAGTGTGTGTGTGGTGTGTGTGTGTGTGTGTGTGTGTGTGTGTGTGTGTGTGTGAGTGTGTGTGTGTATGTGTGTATGTGCGAATGTGTGTGTGCGTACAAGCGAAGGTGTACGTGTTAACGACTGAGGCTAGTTTGCAATATTATTGGACAGAAATAGTAACAAAAACAAAAAATGAACAAAGAGAGGGAGAGAGAGAGAGAGAAAGTAGAGAAAGCTAGAAAGAGAGCAGGAGTGAGAGAGAGAGAGAAAGAAGGAAAGAAAGAGAGAGAGAAAGAAAAGGGGAGAGAAAGAGAAGGAGAGAGAAAGAGGTCAACAAACAATAGGGCAGGACAAACATCTCAAGTCATATACGTTAGCGTCTTGCCTTAGTGTTTGTAGTCCTCTTTAACAAATATATATCCACTATATCTATTTCTTTACTACCCACAAGGGGCTACACACAGAGGGGACAAACAAGGACAGACAAACGGATTAAGTGGATTATATCGACCATAGTGCGTAACTGGTACTTAATTTTTCGACCCCGAAAGGATGAAATGCAAAGTCGACCTCGGCAGAATTTGAACTCAGAACGTAGCGGCGGACGAATTACTTATTTCTTTACTACCCACAAAGGGCTAAACACAGAGGGGACAAACAAGGATAAACAAACGGATTAAGTCGATTACATCGACCCCAGTGCGTAACTGGTACTTAATTTATCGACCCCGAAAGGATGAAAGGCAAAGTTGACCTCGGCGGAATTTGAACTCTGAACGTAGCGGCAGACGAAATACCACTAAGCATTTCACCCGCCGTGCTAACGTTTCTGCCAGCTCGCCGCCTTTTCGGCGGACGAAATACTGCTACGCATTTCGCCCGGCGTGCTAACGTTTCTGCCAGCTCGCAGCCTTTTCGGCGGACGAAATACTGCTACGCATTTCGCCCGGCGTGCTTACGTTTCTGCCAGCTCGCCGCCTTTTCGGCGGACGAAATACTGCTACGTATTTCGCCCGGCGTGCTAACGTTTCTGCCAGCTCGACGCCTTGACAGAAGAAAAATATTAATCATTTCATAGTAATGTTATAAGTTATGAACTAGATAATGAGCATAATAGCGACTCTTTTCTTTGTTCATTAAAAAATCAAAATTTAACGGCCTTGAGTCATAAACATTTATTTTGCCCTCTACGATTCGTCATAAGCCAAGGCTTAATACATTTTCTAACAGATTTTTCGATGTATATCATACTATACTTTTATTACAAAATTGACGCTGGTAGAAGGTTTACAATTTTCAAACATTGTAGGGAAGACTTAACTCTTTCTTTTGGTTCAGAGCATTTTCATATAGAAGTGCTAAACGTCCATGCTTGTTTTCATATTTTCAGTTAGCCCCTGGTTGACTGTTCTGAGCTATGTAAAGCTTTCCTTTAATATGTCCCAAGTTTCTCTGACTGTAGAAAACATGCGAATTTGTATAATATACGATGCAAGGATTTCACAGAAAAAATATTCTGTGTATTACGTGATGCGCAGGACAGGTTTAAGGGTTAAAGGATCTTTTCGGTTTGAACGGCAGTTTTTTTCTAGCGGTGTCATATGAAATTGTCACCCATAATTATGACCCTAGTATCGATCTATTGCATTTCAATCTGTTTTAGGGTTAGGGTTAGGGTGGGGGAAAGGTATTTTTTTTTCACATATGTAAATAAGCCCAATCTGTTTCTTAAACGAGGGACATATTCATACGGCACAGAATGTTTTTTAAGTCAATAGACGGTAGTGATTGGTTGAAATTGCAGAAATTGAAAAAAAAAAACAAAACAAATATCTCAAAAACTATAGAATTTTCTCAATAAAGCCAAGAGGAAAAGATGTTTTATAAACAGATTCTACCAGTATACGAAGTTTAAAATTTTTTAGTTAGCTAGAAATTATGTTAAAAATTGCCGTTCAAACCGAAAAGATCCGAGTTAAGCTTCTGTTGAGTAGCATGGTACATTGATGGACGGATGGATGGATGGATGGATTGATGGATGGATGGATTGACAGAGAGATACTTAGATATTAAAAAAGTATTAAAGCTCTAAAGATATAAAATTTCCCATTCAAAATTTTCTTTTTAATTCTGTTATGGTCACAAATGTTCATAATAAATGCCAAATTGTAACAGATATTATCATCACACATTTTGAATTCATTTGGAATACTTAATTCATTGTAAATACGCTTAATTATCAGATAAGCATTATATTTATTTTTATATATTTATTTTTGCTTTCAATGTTATCTTTGTTATCTATAGCTGGCTTTTCAAAGAAGCTTTCTTCTGGGCATTGTAATTCGAATTACTGACATGCATTTTGTTATATGATATATGAACAGCTTGTCGAGAATTGACACATTAAGACTTAAATTGCATGAATATACGCGTACAATCTTTGTAAATATCAAAATAAAATCAAAATGAAAACAGAAAAGCTGTTACATGCTTTGAATTCGTTGCTTATAATAGAACAAATGCTTTAGGTACTAACAACATTGATATTTAGGATCGTCGTTATTATAATTTTTTCTGTACAGAAGCGTATCATATATATTATCTATAATGGAGAACACTTCTATTTCTTTACAGAATATGAGTCTCAAATACTTTGATATACAAACATATCTATTTTTCGAACCGTCTTCGGATTGAGCTACGTCAAGGTAAAACGCTAAGTACGATATGTTTGTAGAAGGATTAACAGAAACCTTTCACATTTTCTGGCTGGGACGTTGAATAAAATATTTAGCAGTAATGTGATTCTGTGTTCGATCCCACAACGTGACTCTTAGGACAAGTGTCTTCTCGCAATTCTCATTTGACCTATACTGTTATATACATTTCTTTACTACCCACAAGGGGATAAACATAGAGGGGACAAACTAGGACAGACAAAGGGATTAAGTAGATTACATCGACCCCAGTGTGAAAATGGTACTTTATTTATCGACCCTGAAAGGATGAAAGGCAAAGTTGACCTCAGCGGAATTTGAACTCAGAAAGTAGCAGCAGACGAAATACCGCTAAACATTTCGCCCGACGTGCTAACGTTTCTGCCAGCTCGCCGCCCTATTTGACCTATACTGTTATATAAACGGAATTCGGTACGCGTAACTTTATCGGAACTAGTCACGCATACATATATACATGCATATATAATACATACACATATGTGCGTATGTGCGTGTGCGTGTGTTGTTGTTGTTAGAGTCATGTTTTTGGCGCACATCGCTATAGGTAGCAAAGGATCATGGCAATACAGTCATGACTGTCTTAAAATTAAAAAAAACAATTGGATTCTGTCGGTTGCAATGACCTTGATTCCAGCTGATCTGGTCAACCGAACAGCCTGCCAGTGAAATTAACGTGCAAGTGGCTGAACATTCCACGGACACGCCTGCCCCTTCATGTAGTTCTCAGGGAGATTCAGCGTCACACACAATATTATGGGCTTCACCTTTTGAAAGATATGTACAACACATTTTGCCAGCTGAGTGAACTGGAGCAACGTGAAATAAAGTATTTTGCTCAAAGACACAACGTTATGTATATGTATATATATATATATATATATATATATATATATATATATATATATATATATATATATATATGTGTGTGTGTGTGTGTGTGTGTGTGTGTGTGTGTGTGTGTGTGTGTGTGTGGTGTATAGCCAGAATTATTCCCCATTTTTAGGCGGGGTGGTGTAGCCACAACAAGACACACATCAGGCATTCCATTAATTTCCCAGCTCAAAGAGGTTAGCCCCGTTCTATGCTCTTGTCAAGGCACAAAACGCAGCCCCAATACCAGCAGCGAGGCTCGACAGCATATGCTGGTTTACCCCCGCCGCATCATGCTGGATCTCTACTCCTTTGAGCAACATCAAA
Organism: Octopus sinensis; assembly: GCF_006345805.1. Taxonomy (NCBI): domain Eukaryota; kingdom Metazoa; phylum Mollusca; class Cephalopoda; order Octopoda; family Octopodidae; genus Octopus; species Octopus sinensis. The sequence continues at coordinate 79,754,866 of NC_043005.1, read as the reverse complement.
TTCACTCATCCATCCACAAACACTTTCCAAGCTCTCCTATCATTTATAAACTCTCTTGCTTCTCTCACTCCCACACCTCTAACCACCAAAGTTTTCCTCACTCCATCCATCCACACAAACCGAGGTCTGCCTCCGGTTCTGCTACCTACCACTTCATCTCCTACCACTTCATCACCCTCTTTATCATCCGCTCTTCATCCATCCTCTTCATGAGGCCAAACCACCTCAACATTCGTCTATCCATTTTGGTTGTTAGTTTTTCGCTCATTCCTGCTCGCCTTCGCATCTCCGTATTCCTCATCCTGTCAAATTATTTTCAGTTATCTCCTCTTTTATTTTTTTACTCTTTTACTTGTTTCAGTCATGTGACTGTGGCCATGCTGGAGCACCGCTTTTAGTCGAGCAAATCGACTCCAGAACTTATTCTTTGTAAGCCTAGTACTTATTCTATCGGTCTCTTTTGCCGAACCGCTAAGTTACGGGGATGTAGTCAACTTTCTTTGTATATTTCACGTCTCCTATTTTATAATACAGTAATCCATCGACTATCGCGTGCGTTACGTTCCAAAAAACCCCGTGATAGGCGAAAATCCGCGAAGTAGAAACGACTGTACTGTATTTTTTAAAATTTATTTTTTTTTACTATTTTTCTAATTTGTACATATTTATTTTTGTTAGGGATGCAAACCAACACCACGGATGAATCGATTTAACCTGAAATAATAAACCACGATAGGTGAACCGCAATACAGCAAGGGATTAGTGTATATTGCAAAGGTTCAGCGTACGAAATTGGTACTCAGAGTATGGAATAGCAATCTTTCCTGTCAAATATAGAAATCTAATTTTTACATGGAAAAATCTCTTTTCACTTTGTTGTTAAAATTCAAGTATTTGAAAGTATGTGTGAATGTTTGTGAGTATTATGATATACTACCCAATACTTGGTGTAGAGAATATGTAAACTTGTATCCAATACAAGGTATAGAGTACATAGAAAGCAGTTTGGTTGATATCTTAAGGGACTTCTTTTGAATGCTCGACTTAAAAGGCAGGCATTAGTGATCTGGACTTAAAAGATATCCGAATCCAAGGTGTTAAAAGATACCTGAACCCAAGCTGGTAACCAATGAATGCAGGCGCTCTATGTTTCAAAAGACTCAGAGGAACACAAAGATATGCGTTTCAATAGAGATTGAGGTGTATTTGTAGGCAAGCTGCATTTCCGTATATAAACACACAGCTTTAGATACCCCCAAAATGCAACCAACGAAACAAATGATATCCTTTAATTTTTGCGAAGAGACAAACGCGCGCACACACACACACACACACACACACACACACACAAAGATACACGCATGTATGCACATGTGTGTATATGTAAGGCATTCCACTCGGCGAATGGGATTTATCTATCTATCTGTCTATCAGTCTGTTTGTCTTGCTATCTATTCATACATCCACCTAATGATCTATATATCTATTTACCTACCTACCTACCTACCGATGTAGCTATTTACCTACGCACCTGTCTATCTATCAACCTATCTATCTGTCTGTCTATCTGTCTGACTATCTATGTATC
>NC_043005.1:79740778-79748278 GCF_006345805.1 Octopus sinensis | reverse complement strand
TAACACATCATATGTGAGATTTCTTCCTCGATGACAGAGGCTCGTCTCATCGTAGGATGGAATTAATTTACTAACATTATTATGGACCACCGAACCGTCGGAAGTAACTGTAGCATTGGTAATACTTTTCTTCGATCCTTTTAATTCCCTATATCATTTATATTCTATTGTGAGTCGGGCCTTGTTGTTTGTAAACATATATATATATTATATATATATATATATATATATATTATCATTTCATTTGTATATAATATGTATATATATATATGCATGTATATGTATACCTGCATTTAATATATGTATATATATATATGTATATATATATTTGTATATATATGTGTGTGTATACATATATATGTACATACATGTGTGTGTGTGTATGTGTGTATGAGATAAATGTAGGGATAAGCAAGTTAGCTCAATATGTTCCTTTCTGTTGAAGAGGAAAGGCTCAAAACGTTAAAGCCTTTTTCACTTCCCGAGCGTTAAACTAATACATATGTTTATTGTCTACACCACCTGTCTTTTTTGTTGTGAATTATCGCTATATATATATATATATATTTACGTACGTACATACATACTGTTCCCCTGACGTTCCAAAACCTTTTTTGCCATTTACTGAATCTGTTTGAGACATTTTAGAGTAAGTTAGAAGTGCATTTTTAGGTTTCTGCCAAACAACCAATTCAAAGATTTTACTAAGATGTGGTGTACAGGAAGTACTTCTGCAGACGAGTAATTTTCAGTGAGTATAGCTGAACTACCCCCACATATTGGCCCAAGAAGACTTTTGCCGGTGTGACATGAAAATTGACAAAACCAGGAACTTCTACGGCCTCATGATTTATTTTGGAGATTTCCTTCTCCTAGGTAGATTACCAACCAAATTTAAAGAGTTTCTTCCTGCCTATGAGTTAAGCTATCCTGTTCCAGACACCAAACTGACACCCAAACGGTGTCCGACTCGGAGTAGCATATTCACACGCTAATTTTTTTTAATGTAAGCTGTGATTTGAAAATACAAATAAGTTTTAAATATAAATAATATATATATATAAAAGTAAAAGAAATGCAATTTAAAAATTTAAATAAAATAAGATGTAAATAACGTATATATATATATATAATATATACGTTTTTTAAAAATTATATATATATATATACATACAAGAAAAATAGGTAATATATACATATTTACACATATTCGTTGGATAGCCGTTGACTGCTCATGAGTTCCTCCGCCCTTTGACGGGTCCAATTTTTCATCCCGCAAGGGTTTCCAACAAGCACCCTCCTCACCAAGCAAGCCTAGTGGGGTTGCCAGTTTAGACGCCGACGACCCGACCATGCAACAAGTTGTACTAGATTAGATGTAACCAAGAGCAACCTGTCCTATTGTTTGCATTTGTATTTGTATACCATTTCTGTTTTTTTCCGTCCTTGTTTTCGTATACATTCGCTGCTTTCTTCCAAGGAATCTAGTGCTCTTAGCTTAGATTTTCCTTGGTGCTGGCCAGATTGGAGCCGTCTCCAGTATAACCAGCCGAAACTGCAAAGATTATCTAGAACTCGACTGACGAAAGAAAAAACCGAATGACCCGTACTTGTTTTTTCTTTGTCTTTTTTTGTATCATATAACTGTCTGGATGTCGCCTGTTGCGTTCTTATCCTATTTTTGTATTCTCATATTATATATATATATATATATATATATATATATCTTGATGTGTGTATATGTGTATATATATATATACATGTATATATCGAAAAATGTTTATATTTGTATATATAAATATAATTATGTGCACACACTCGTACATACATACCTACATTCATGCAGACATACATATACATATATTCTTTTATTCTTTTACTTGTTTCCGCCAATTGATTGTGGCCATGCAGAAGCACCGCCTTTAATCGAAGAAATTGACACCAGCACTTATTCTTTGTAAGCCTAGTATTTATTTTATCCACCCCTTTTGCCGAACTGATAAGTTACGAGGACGTAAACACACCAAAATCGGTTGCAAACCGCTGGCGGGGGAACAAACACAGACACAAAAATACATGCATACTCACAGACACATACACATACATATATATATATAACAGGTTTCTTTCAGTTTCCCTCTCCCAATCCGCTCACAAGGCTTTGGTTGTCTCGATTCTATAGTAGAAGACACTTGCCCAAGTTGCAACGCCGTGGGACTGAACCTGGTTGGTAAGCAAGCTTCTTACCACACAGCCACTCCTGCGCTTATATATATATATGTAATACTACATACATATATATATATATATATATATATATATATATCTATATATATATATATATATATATATATATCATGTGTATATATAATATAATATATATATATCTGTATGTATGTTTCTATGTAATGACGGAGACAGACTGACATCCAGGATAGATAATGTTGAATATACACTATTCCCGTGACAAACGATGTGGTGGTCACGGCTGGTTAGATTAAAGTGATCAAGGGCTTGATTTTTTTTACTTGATCAGTGCCGACATGCGGTTAAAGAAATACAACACCAATTATAACTACAACAAGGTCAAGAGATATGCATCACTATTCTTCTGAGATAACACTGGAGCAAACCAGCCATTAACAGTGAGCGTGACTGTATACTTTATATATAGTTTCTATCTCTGGTATTTAGGGCAAGGTCTGAACTTGTTTTCGGTTGTAATTAAGTTCTGACAATAGATAAATAAAATACGACAATATTGTGGTTAATGAGCTTTTCAACGAAGTCTTTTGTGCCTCGTATATCTGTAGACATTCATAAGTACGTAAGTATATATATATATGTATATTTACCCGCACACATGCACGCATATATAAACGCATATTCGTACATACATATAGGAATATATGCATATATACCTATATATATATATAAACGATTAACGTCGCCCTTTTCAAGCATAGCCAGGCTCATGGGCCCGGTTTCCCGGTTTTTGTGTTGTATGTGCTCCCCCCAGTCCATCGTAGCATTACTCAAGAAACAGGAAGAGAGAGTGAGAGAAAGTTGTGGCGAAAGAGTACAGCAGGGGTCACCCCCCCCCCTGCCGGAGACAGTGTTTTCGCTCAATAAACACACACAACGCCTGGTCTGGAATTCGAAACAGCGATCCTCCGACCGCGAGTCCGCTGCCCAAACCACTGGGCCATTGTGCCTCCATATATATCATATATATCCTGAAAGGCGGCGAGCTGGTAGAAACGTTAGCACGCCGGGCGAAATTCGTCTGTTGTTACGTTCCGAGTTCAAATTCCGCCGAGGTCGATTTTGCCTTTCATCCTTTCGGGGTCGATAAATTAAGTACCAGTTACGCACTGGGGTCGATGTAGTCGACTTAATCCCTTTGTCTGTCCTTTTTTGTCCCCTCTGTGTTTAGCCCCTTGTGGGTAGTAAAGAAATATATATATATATATATATATATATATATATCACCGTGATCACCGTGACCGACCAGGCTATCAGATGCTGCTACACATCGCTGGTCACAATGCGCTTCGCATTGTTTTAACCTTCAAATAACGCCACCCCGCTGGCTAAGCGAGTAGGCCAATGTATATATATAAAGTATATAAAGTATTGAGCTGGCAGAATCACTAGCATGCCGGACACAATGCTTAACGTCATTTCATCCGTATTCACGTTCTGATTTCAAATTCTACCAAAATCGACTTTGTCTTTCAACTTTTCGAGGTCAATAAAATAAGTGTCAATTGTAACTACTCCCCCCACTCCCCCGAACTTCCTGGCTTTGTGCCAAAATTCGAAACCAATATTAGATAATGAATGTATATGTTATTAAAAGCTATAAATCTGCAGTGTTTCGTCGAACGGAGATACCTTTTTAGATGATAAAATGGTTTGTGCTCTATCTCCTCAGATAATTGCCTTCTCTTTGTGCTTCTTCGTTGTGAATGGCGTCACTGACATTCCATCTGTAGCCTCTCAGGTGTCTATTCAATCCCATTTAAGCTCTTGATAGTTTGACGAAACTTGTAACTTGCAGCGCGCTTCCACTTGGTTATCGCTGCACACGACATAACTGTTCCATTGCCATTGGACTTTCAGCTTGGTGTAACGTAGAATGAAGTCATAAAGAGACATCTGTAAGCCATTGCATTATAGTGATAAACCCTTAAACAGCTTGGGTACCAATCTCTGAGTCTCCATAACTAGCACCTGTTCCTCTTCTTCTTCCTCCTCCTCCTCCTCCTATTTTTCATCACATTACCACCAGCACGACCACCAATACAATTATAATCATCACCACTGCCATTGACGCGTCATTGTATTTATTACCATTTTATCAACGTTATTCTACTTCATCTTTATAAAAGTTAAGAAGTATCGGAACATATGCTGTGGGGTTGAACAAAATAACGGAAACACCTTATATATATATATATATATATACATATATAGGCGCAGGAGTGACAGTGTGGTAAGTAGCTTGTCAACCAACCACATGGTTCCGGGTTCAGTCCCACTGCGTGGCATCTTGGGCAAGTGTCTTCTGCTATAGCCCCGGGCCGACCAATGCCTTGTGAGTGGATTTGGTAGACGGAAACTGAAAGAAGCCTGTCGTATATATGTATATATATATATATGTGTGTGTGTGTCTGTGTTTGTCCCCCTAGCATTGCTTGACAACCAATGCTGGTGTGTTTACGTCCTCGTCACTTGGCGGTTCGGCAAAAGAGACCGATAGAATAAGTACTGGGCTTACAAAAGAATAAGTCCCGGGGTCGAGTTGTTCGATTAAAGGTGGTGCTCCAGCATGGCCGCAGTCAAATGACTGAAACAAGTAAAAGAGTAAAGAGAGAGTGTATATATATATATATGTGTGTGTGTGTGTGTGTGTGTGTGTGTGTGTGTGTGTGTGTGTGTGTGAGTGTGTGTGTGTGTGTAGGGAGAGAAAACCATTATATGGTTCTCTTACATGCTAGAAACGGTTGCCAAAGCCACGAAAAACGCATTCTTACATTAAAGCACTTTGTTTGTACGCGGACACGATATTTGAGTGAATAAAAATTTCAGTTAACCTTATTATCACGAGTTTCACCAGTAATGACCAAATAAATCAACTAATAAAGTTAATTGATTAATTAGTCATCCGTAACTCGTTAGCAAGTAAAATGTATAAATATGAGTCTACTATACGTACCAGAATCACTAAGTAAACACTTTCACATTCAGTTCCAATGCAATGAACAAAATGAATTCAATATAAATTCTACCTGTTTTAAAATCGAAGAAAATCTTAAATCGAAGATAAATGTTGTAAATAATTATATACGAAATATAAGTCAATTAATACATTAAAATTAAAATTAAGTAAAGTATATATACATGCATGCATACATACATACACACATACATACATACATACATACATGCATACATACATACATACATACATACATACATACACACACATACATACACACATACATACACACACACTTACATACACACATACATACACACACATACATACACACATACATACATACATACACACACACATACATACATACATACATACATACATGCATACATACATACATACATACATACACACACATACATACATACATACATACATACATACATACACACACATACGTACATACATACATACACACACTTACCTACATACATATATACATACATACATACATGCATACATGCATACATACATACATACTTACATACATACTTACATACATACATACATACTTTCATTCATGCATACATACATACATACATACATTCATGCATACATACATACACACACACACACGCACATACATACATACATACATACATGCATACGTATCCCATGCTCACAGGAAATCAGATAGAGATTTGTAGTAATTCATTAACATTTATTTTAAATAAGAAAGGCGTTTATTGTTCGGAAGTGTGAGAAATTTTTCTGATTGAAAAATGTAATCGCGAACTTCGTATTCTTTTGTCGTTGTTTACAACAATATTTCTTTTGATTCCTATATATTTACCCAAACAACAAACAGTTCATTATTACAAACAATTTGCTGTTGTTGCTGTTGTGCTACGGGCAATGTTGCTTTGCCCGTTGCCGTCGTCATCTTGTCATCATAGTTGTTCTTTGTTGACAATGATAATTGCTACGATGATTGCAATGATGATGATAACGATGGTGATGGTGGTGGTGGTGGTGGTAGTGGTGATGGTAGTGGTGGTGGTAGTGGTGGTAGTTGTGGTTGTGGTGATTGTGTTGGAGCTTCTGGTGATAGTTGTGGTGGTGGTGGTAGAAGTGGTGTTATTGTTACACTTATTTAAACTCATCTTGTTCGATGATGCCACATGGTCGTAGTGGCATTGTGGTAGTCCTTGCTGTTGATGCTTATGATGATAGTGGTGATGGTAGGGGTTATGATATTGATGATGGAGAGGATGATGATGATGATGATGATGATGATGATGACGATGTTGCTGTTCTTGCTGTTTTCCTATTCTCCGTTACCGTTGATAATAATGTCCAACCACATAATGCCAAACCACATGTCGATGGTCATAGCAGTTTTGCTATGACCATCCGATATATAATTCAATCATAGAAAACTCTGGGACTATATTTTTTTGTGTTCCCCTTCTTAAATCGTAGAGTGTGAACTGAAAGTGCTTATATTGTTATTTCCAACGCGTCCAATGATTTCAACGAGATTGCGTTGATGGATCTTAAAGAATAAATTTCCCTCTGCAACGGATGATGCGCTGAATTCGTGCATCCTCGTTTAAAAACAATCAAAAGAAGTTTTAGAAACACTCCGAATTTGGTCCCTCAAATATATCACTCTTCAAAGGCGGCGAGCTGGCAGAAACGTTAGCACGCCGGGAGTAATGCTTAGCAGTATTTCGTCTGCCGCTACGTTCTGAGTTCAAATTCCGCCGAGGTCGACTTTGCCTTTAATCCTTTTGGGGTCGATTAAATAAGTACCAGTTACGCACTGGGGTCGATATAATCGATGTAATACCTTTGTCTGTTCTTGTTTGTCCTCTCTGTGTTTAGCCCCTTGTGGGTAATAAAGAAATAGGTATTTCGGTTTTTGCGTATTGGGGTCAATCTAATCGACTGGCGCCCCCCCCCCCAAAAAAAAAACATTCGGGCCTTGTGCCTAGAGTAGAAAATAATATATCAGTCTTCATTTTCTTTTTCTTTACTGATCCATTTTATTCGCCTATAGGATAATACATACAAATATGTGTATGCAAGATATATATATTCATATTTGTACATATATGTATATGTAGTGAAACATGGGCTACAACAAAGGGAGAATAGCAGAGATTGGTAACGGCACAAAGAGCCATGGAGAGGTCAATGCTTGGAATCTCGTTGAGATTATATCAGTTGTGAGGTCATCAGAGAGAAGACCTGCGTGAGGATGTCTTCGTAGA
>NC_043005.1:79720280-79740678 GCF_006345805.1 Octopus sinensis | reverse complement strand
TTTAATAACAGGATTAGGTGGGAGCGCCAACATCTGACTGGATGGGTTAATCCGGGAAGGGTGGCGTCCTCCAAGTCAACAAATGTAATTTGTCCATATGTTTACATTTACCAAAAATTACACGCCTAGAATTAAGTAAGACTTCGAAGAAGACATGGCGCGCCACATGCAAAGGAGATCTGAGACAAATTTGATCACCGACGTAATAGCAGGTAATTTTGCTGCAAACCAGAGTGAGACATCCTGTCGCCTAATGTACTGGAAAATTGTAAAGGAGGAACTAAGACCAGGACTAAGTCTCTTCATTCTATGTGTCATTGACTTATTTATCTCCACGATGTCGCATGAATAAATAAAATTAATGATCCGACGCTCAAGCCATGTAAACCATCATTGATACATAATGGTGTGCCATCATCTCATTCTTTTAAGAATCAGTGATTGCAGAACCAATCAAATATCTCAGCCTATACTGCATATATTTACAGCTGAGTCAACTGGATCAACGTGAAGTGCAGTATTTTGCTCAGAAACGGAGTGTGCAGTTCGTTCGAGGAATCGAACTCACAACATCTTGCGACTGTAAGTGCAACACCCTATCCACTAGGCCACGCGTTTTCCGCACACGTATATATATATATATATCACGTGATCACGTGACCGACCAGACCATCAGATGTTGCTACACATCGCTGGTCACAATGCGTTCGCATTGTTTTAGCCTTCGAATGGCGCCACCCCGCTGGCTAAGCGAGCAGGCCAACAGAAGAAAGAGTCAGAGAAAGTTGTGGCGAAAGAGTACAGCAGGGATCACCACGACGCCCTGCCGGAGTCTCGTGGAGCTTTAGGTGTTTTCGCTCAATAAACACTCACAACGTCCGGTCTGGGAATCGAATCCGCGATCCTTCGACCGCGAGTCCGCTGCCCTAACCACTGGGCCATTGCGCCTCCACACACACACACTCATCTATCTATCCATCCGCTCAGTCGAAGTCGACTCTCGGTTACTCGTTGGATCAGTGTCCTCCTGTCAGTTCTATCCTGGGCCGCTTCTTTCAGATTGGCTATGTCCATTCCGGTATCCCTCTTGACACACACACATAGTATCTATATATATACATATATACACACACGCGTATATATATATAGAGAGAGAGAGGAAGAGAGAGTGAGAGAGAAAGAGAGGGAGATTGAGAGGAAGAAAGTGAGACAGGCAGATAGAAATTTGTGTATGTAGGTGTGTGCATGTATGCGCTCGCGCGTATCTGTTCATTATGGTCTTCGTGAAAGCGCATTAATACAGCTTCTTGATAAATCGTAAATATCTTTAGAATTTCTTTTATAAAGCATTGAAGGACGCCTCACTGAATATACTTTGAAATAAAGAATTTTACGTTTCAAATATTGCAACCACTTAAGATATTATATCATTTGTATAAAATATAACTAATATCCTTTTATCCTTTTACCCTTTCACAATTTCCAGTCATTGGATTGTGGTCACGCTGGAGCACTGCCTTGAAAATTATCTCGCATTAAGTACGTGTATTAAGCACACTCGTTTTCTGGTTATTCCTATCTGTTTTCAGATCCGTAGTGAGGGCGCGCATTTTTGAGGTTAGTGGGATGCATTCACGATATTAAGATGTTTGTTTCATTTCCTTGACCGGGCGGTGCGCTGTTTTCTTGAATGAAACACTTAATTACACATTGCTCTAGTCCAATCAAGTAGCAGGAAATTTAACCCAGCGGCGGAACGTCGTCCCAGTTACGGTTAGGCTCTTATTGAGTCATACAGACTCATAGGGACAATTTCCCAGTTCCCATGGCGCATATATATCCCAGCTGGACGGGATACCTGTCCGTCGCAGGATTACTCCTTTTTGCCAGCTGAGTGGACTGGCGCAAAGTGAAATGAAGTGGTTTGCTCAAGAACACAATGCATTGCCCAGTCCATAAACTGAAACCACAATCTTACGATAATGAGGCCAACACCCCTAACTACTAAGCCACATGCCTCCACACGGACCATCGTCCCATTCTGGTGAAGGGGTGTTGTACTCTCAGTCATACACCACTACAAGTTGGTTAAGCCTCCGGCATTATGAGACCTAATGGTCATGACAGATATAGATTTGAATGTAGATCTCAAAGCCATGCACGCCTATACACTGAATATCGTTTGTCATAAATAGAAGTAACAGTACCCGCAAATATATTTGCACCCCGAGATCATATTTCATACATCATATTTATTCATCACACTGTTGTTCTTGTGTAGTATTAGTTTCAAATATTTACACAAGGCCAGCAAGTTCGTTGAAGGAGATAGGTCGATTTGACTGACCGCAGTGCTCAACTGGTACTTACTTTATCGATTCTGGAAGGATGAAAGGCAAAGTCGACCTCGGTGGCATCTGAACTCAAGACGTAAAGATGTTGCTAATCATTTTCTTCGGCGTGCTAACGATTCCGCCAGCACGCCATCTTGTTTCTATGTAATATCCTTTTCTACTATAGGTACAAGGCCCGAAATTTTTGTTGAGGTGCCAGTCGATTAGATCGAGCCCAGTATGTAACTAGTACATAATATATCGACCCCGAAGGGATGAAAAGCAAGGTCGGCCTCGGCAGATTTTGAACTCTGGACGTAACGGTAAACGAAATACCTATTTCTTTACTACCCACAAGGAGCTACACACAGAGAGGACAAACAAGGACAGTCAAACGGAGTAAGTCGATTATATCGACCCCAGTGTGTAACTTGTACTTATTTAATCGACCCCGAAAGGATGAAAAGCAAAGTCGACCTCGGCGGAATTTGAACTCAGAACGTAACGGCAGAGGAAATACTGCTAAGCATTTCGCCCAGCATACTAACGATTCTTCCAGCTCACCGCCCTAAAGTATATATCTTTTTATTGCCCACAAGGGGCTAAACATAGAGAGGACAGACAAGGGCAGACAAACGGATTAAGTCGATTATATCGACCCCCAGTGCATAACTGGTACTTATTTAATCGACCCCAAAAGGATGAAAAGCAAAGTCGACCTCCACCGAATTTGAACTCAGACGTAGCAACAGAAGAAATACCGCTAAGCATTTCGCCCGACGTGCTAATGTGTCTGCCAGCTCACCGCTTTATTTCTACCTAATATTAGTGTAAATTTGATCATGCTTTCTGGTAAAATTAAGCGATGAATCCTTAACTCCAGTTGGCCCAAAGTCAGTTGATTTAAATTATCCCTGTATACTCAACGTTGCACTGGCCAAAGAAGGTGCCCTACAGAGTACAGAGTAATATATTCTTAATTTTGCTTTCAAATGATTTTCTTTCCATCTAACATGCAGATGTAAAAATTGGTTACGAGTTTAGTAGCCTGCTGTAATTAAACTTCGTTTCAGTAATGAACAATCAGAGATATTTGATTAGATGAGGGCAAATATTCGATATACATAGGTACTTTAGTCTTATGTGGAGGCACATGGCCTAGTGATTAGAGCAGCGGGCTCGCGGTCGAGGGTTGCGGGCTCGAATCTCAGACCGGGCGATGTGTGTATTTATGAGCGAAGCACTTAAGCTCCACGCGACTCCGGCAGAAGGTAATGGCGAACTTCTGCTGACTCTTTCGCCACTACTTTCTCTCACTCTTTCCTCCTGCATCTTGCAGCTCACCTGCAACGGACCGACGTCCCGTCCAGGTGGGGAACCTATACTGCAAGGAAACCGGGAAACCAGCCCTTATGAGCCAGGCATGGATTGAGAAGCAACACACTTTAGTTTTATAGATCTGGAAATCTGTGATTAGAAAAGTGATTTAGCACACCATGAAGCATTATGTTTACTATCTGTCGTTCGGTCTCCTTTTAGTTCTCTCTTTCTATCACACACACTCACACACACACACACACACACACACACATACACACACACACACACACACACACACACATACACACACACACACACACACACACACACACACACACACACACACAAACAAACAAATTCGCATATAGGTACATATTACACACATCCACTCATAAATGAAGAGAGTGCGGAAGAAATATAGAGAAAAATGCAGGAAAATGAATAAATATATGAATAAATATCCTGGTCGGCTAGATTTACCGAATTCGAAGCAAATAATGTAATACACCACAGACCATATAAACGTATCAATTCAAAATATCCTATATGAGAATAGAATTCCAGTTTGTCAAAAAACAATATCAATATTACAACCATTAGAAATAAACACGGATACAACAACGGATATATGGCTGCTTCGATGGAGTCGGAGAGAAGTTCAAGGTATTTCAGTGCACTTAGGATCAAAGATGTTCTCTCTCAGTCAGTCTTACTTAAAATTAATTAATTCGTGTGTCCTCTGATAACTTCTACAATTTTCCGTACTGCTATTTCATATCCGTCATTTCTGTTGATAGCTTCTAATGTATCTCTAATCAGTTTGTGTTGATTCTGTACAGCTGATTAGAACAGGAAGATTATTAAAAGCAAGACACAACATCAATCCCTAAAATAATTACTCACCAGCGCCAAACAACCCACCAAAAATACCACCCCACCAGTCAAAGAGTACAACCGCCCTAACTGCGGAACTTGCATCTTCCTTTTAGAGGGTTCAACATACAAATTTAAGTCAGGTCAAACTTTTACCATAAAATATGACTTCACCTGTGCTTCGAAGAACTTAATCTATGTTCTTAAATGTGGAGGTTGTGGTGGTGACTACATTGGTCAAACTAGCTTGACTTTGAGGGATTGACTAGCGGTGCACAGGCAACAAATCCGGGACCCCTCTACTGGGAAAATTCCCGTAAGCAAGCACCTAGACTAATGCCCCGTAGACATATACCCTAAATACTAAATCTTCCTTCCCTATCAATGCACTGGAAACACTTCAACCCAATTCCGCTTAATTAAGGAAATCATATTGATTAAAAAATATAAACCACACCTGAATATCCTTTAGAAAGAAGAAAAAGCAGTAAAAAGAAAAGAAAAAAGACTCAATTTCAAAACAAAAAAAAACAGGAATAAAAAAAAAAATTTAACTTTAGTAGCAATCTTCCACCCGGGTTCCGAAACCGCAACTCCAAATCACCATACAAACACCAGTTGCTGACGTCACCTAACTCCAGACCAATTAAAACTGAACTTCAGCGAATACAACGAAATGACCCTTTAAGAGAACCAACCAACCGGAACGAATGTTGACCGCATCCACAAAGAAACCAACCAAGGAAAACGACAAGCTTGATCACGAAAAGACAAAAAATCACCGGAAATTTAACGAATCAACAATCAGATCCGCTCGCAAAAAAACAAAACAAAAAGAAAATATATATAAATTCATCTGATCCCCAAACTCACCAGTACAAGCGAAAGCGTCTATTAGAAGAGGATCAGAGAAACTATAAACCAAATTCCCTTTTTTTTACTATTTTCATTTCACACTTGTTTTTTTCAGTATGACTTGTCGACCACCACTAAAATTAATGAACTTTGTACATTCAAACAAAATGAGATACAGTTTTAATTTTATTGACTGCTATGAACATTCAAACTTATATCTTCTGTTCTGAACGTGTTAATTTATCAACATTGAAACATTTTAGTTTGTCAACATTGAAACTTTTAAAGATGTTTTTCTGATTTTAAACTTTTACCATTCATAAACAAAAATATTGTTGAAACTAGTGTGGTATATATGTAAATAAATGTATTTTAAACATTTACGAGTTTTTAAAATTTTTCCGTATATATATAAACCAGCTTAGAGAAGAAGAAGAAACGAAACGAAACCAAACGAATCGACGCGAAGGCGCTCAGTCATACAATGGTGTAATAAATAAAATATATGCATACATACAAACATATATGTACGTACCTACATCTACATGTATATATACATGCATATATAAATATATATACGTGTTTACAGGACGCCACAAATAGACGTAGAACTCAACGAGAAACGTAAACGTAAAAACAGCATGGAACGGATCATTCCTTTAACAACGAAAAAAACAGAGTACAAGACAACTACACAAGGAAAAATCCCCTTCATCAGCCGTCCCTAGTTCAACTCCAGCGTGTTTCGAAGGCGAGGACAGAACACGTCTCGACGAACTTGTCCTTCCTGCGAAAGAATTAAATAAAATTCCTTTGCAGAGGGGTAAAAACAAAGAAAAAAAAATGAAAAAAAATGTGAAAAAACAGGACGTAAAAACAATACAATTAAAAACAAAATAAAAATACAATTACAAGAAATACAGTACAAGAAGGAATAGAAACAGGACAGGAAAACAAATAAAGAGGGCCTATAAGCCTAGACGAGAAAGTTAATCCAAACAAGAAAACACAAAAAAACACAACAACGTGAGGACGTGGAACAAATATAGTATTATTGGACGCTCAGGAAAGAAGGAAGAAGGAGGGTTTAACGTTTCGAGCGGAGCTCTTCGTGGGAAACATAGGAGAAGGAAAGATCCAGGGAAGGGAAGACAGAGGAAAAAAAATCGCCAATGGGAGGTCACATTTTGAAATGTGATATATATATATCATTTTATTCATTTTCACTTTATCTAGTTTCAGCTCTCGACCTGTGGCCATGCTCGGGCACCGCCATTAAAGGTAAAAATTATATATATATTTTTTTTCCTGTATATATATATTCTTTTATTCTTTTACTTGTTTCAGTCATTTGACTCCGGCCATGCTGGAGCACCGCCTTTAGTCTAGCAATTCGACCCCAGGACTTATTCCTTGTAAGCCTAGTACTTAAACGCTTTGCCGAACCGCTATGTTATGGGGACGTAAACACGCCAACATCGGTTGTCAATCAATGGGTGGAGACAAGCACGCACACACACACACACACACACACACACACACACACACACACACACACACACACACACATATATATATACGATGGGTTTCCTTCAGTTTCCGTCTACCAAATCCACTCACAAGGCTTTGGTCGGCCTGACGCTATAGTAGGAGACACTTGACCAAGGTGCCACCGAGTGAGACTGAAACCGAAACCATGTGTTTGGGAAGCAAGCTTCTTACCGCACAATATATATATGTGTGTATGTGAGTGTGTGTGTGTGTAATTATGGATGTGTGTGTATGTCTGTGTGTTTGTGTGCGTGCGTATGCGTGTGTGTGTGTGTGTGCATTTGTATCTGAGTGTGTGCATGTATACACACACACAGACATAGAAAGGAGACTTTGAGTGAATAGTTACTTAACATCAAGGATTGTTTTGTCATGCATATTGAGTAGAAACAATGCTTAAATTAGAATGAAAATATCAAGTCTATAGCAATTAATTATCTAAAACAGTGTGATACTAAAAACAATGACTAAGTTACCTTCAGTACACAACGTGCAGAAAACATGTTTCTGTCAATCAGTGACTCACCCTCGTGTGACTACGTCAGTCAGTAGTTGTTGCAAAATGACTGCATGGTTTCTTTTGGAAAAGCTTGCAGCATGGGATTACTCGAACATGCGGTGAGCTGGCAGAAACGTTAGCGCGCCGGGCGAAATGCTTAGCGGTATTTCGTCTGCCGCTACGTTCTGAGTTCAAATTCCGCCGAGGTCGACTTTGCCTTTCATCCTTTCGGAGTCGATAAATTAAGTATCATTACGAACTGGGGTCGATATAATCAACTTAATCCGTTTGTCTGTCCTTGTTTGTTCCCTCTGTGTTTAGCCCCTTGTGGGTAGTAAAGAAATAGGTATTTCGTCTGCCGTTACGTTCTGAGTTCAAATTCCGCCGAGGTTGACTTGGCTTTTCATCCTTTCGGGGTCGATAAATTAAGTACCACTTACGTATTGGGGTCGATGTAATCGACTTAATCCCTTTGTCTGTCCTTGTTTGTCCCCTCTACGTTTAGCCCCTTGTGGGCAATAAAGAAATAAGGGTTGATCTTGTCTAAGCAACAAGAAACTGTAATTTCTATTAGGCACAATTTTTTTAATGATGTTCAAGTAATGTCTATGAATATGAAAAATATCTTTGAGTGAAGTGTCTTCTACATGGAGTTGAAACCGTATCGCGCGCATGTCACATTATAAATTTACCTCTTGTTTTCGAATAAACTTCACTGCGTACCAAAGTGTGTCTACGTGGTCGCTGTGACCTGCTAGAAACAGCAGCTAAATTTCCAACAAACTACACCCTAAAATCTTACAAAACCTCGCTATTGTCAGTATATTCGATAGCATAGAGCAGGGGTCACCAGACATTTTTCACGGCGGGTCAGATAACAGAAACGACGAACGCGGGCCGCATAACCATTTTGTGTGTTCTCAATGCAGTGAATACACAAAACATAAAGACAACTAACATATTTATTTCTCAAAAAGTTATCAAAGAAGGCGACGTTAGCAATAAGATAGTTATATCATAACCAGTGCGCACATTTCCGAATCTGGAACCGATGTTTAGCTTTTAAGATATCATTAATATTTTCTTTGGAATTAAGGCGGCGACCTGGCAGAATCGTTAGCACGCCGGGCGAAATGCTTAGCAGTATTTCGTCTGCCGCTATGTTCTGAGTTCAAATTCCGCCGATTTTATCTTTGATCCTTTCGGGGTCGATAAATTAAGTACCAGTTGCGTACTGGGGTTGATATAATCGACTTTCTCCCTCCCCAAAATTTCAGCCCTAATGCTTATAATAGAAAGGATTACTTAATAACATAAAGGTTTTAAACATTGCATGTATTTATTTATTTTATTTTTATTTATTTATTTATTTATTTTTTGTTGACTGGTTTCGTCTGGGAGAGGAAAGCAAAGCTGCAAATGAGGTCAACAAAGTATTTTACTTGAACTGAAAGGGAATTGTAATTTGGATTTAAGAATGTTTGCTTTTCTTATCAGCTAAGGGGTCAGGGTATTCAGTTTACGATCGCAAGGTCATGGGTCCGATACTTGGTGGTTCGTTGTGTGTCCTTTATCTCAGTTCACTCAGTTAGCGAAAATGGAATAGCACTTATATTTCAAAGGGCCAGCTTTGTCACATTCTTTGTCACGCTGAATCTCCCTCAGAACTATGTCAATGGTACGCATGTTTGTGGGGCACTCAGCCACTTGCACAATAATTCTACGTGCAGGTTGTTCGGTTGATTGGATCAACTGGAACGCTCATCGTCGAAACTGACGGAGTGCCGTTGTGCGTCGAAACCGAAGAGCGATGGCAAGTATGCCGTTCATGCCTTCCTTTATGATATTAACGGGGATAATATTAAACAGAACTCCTTTCTAAACTAGAGACGGGCCTTGTGTATTTCAGGCTATACCGCTTGCTTTGATGCATTCTAAAATGCATTGATATCATGTATGGATCATGATATAGTTGATGTAAAGACGGCAAGAGTTTAGATTATGCTTTAAAAATGTACATGAATGCTTCGAGGCAATTGCATTTCATTTGTAAGCAATATTCTGAATATTATATTTTTGGAATATTGTTATGCCACAAGGAATGGTAACAGCATGTTGGATTATGATAGGTAAAAGTTGATTATGAAGGAAAAAGGGAATTTTAGTAATAATTAACTATCTATCTATCTATCTATCTATCTATCTATCTATCTATCTATCTATCTATCTATCTGTCTGCCTGTCTATCCAACTATCTTTCTATCTATCCATCTGTCTATCTATCTATCCATATATCAATCTATCTATCTATCCATCTATCTATCTGCCTATCTATTTATCTATCTATCTGCCTATCTATTTATCTATCTATCTATCCAGCCATCTATCTATCTATCTATCTATCTATCTATCTATCTATCTATCTATTTATCTATCAATATATTTATCTATCTATCTATCCATACATCTATTTATCTATCCATCTATCTATCCATCTATCTATCTATCTATTTATCTATCTAGGTATCTGTGTTGCTATCTGTCTGTCTGCCTCTATGTCTATCTTTTTGTCTGTTCATCTATCCATCTATATCTGTCAAGGTATACATTGTACATCTATCTATCTATCTATCTATCTATCTATCTATCTATCTATCTATCTATCTATCTATCTATCTATCTATCTATCTATCTATCTACATACTCATATTTATATACATAATACATATATAATACACATAACGCTTACATATACATGTGTGTGTACGTATATATATTATATATTATGCATAATTCATATATGAAGTTATATATACTGTTAACATATTCAAAGGAATGTATGAGTGTGTTTTGCTCACGTGCGCATGGGCTTGCGCGCTTGAGTGCGTGTGTGCATGTAGTACGAATTATTTTTGGAAGAAAACATAAATGAAAAGAATATTTCTCACAGAAAAAGTTTATAACTTTTGGTTAGAAGAAAAAAGTTGAGGAACAGAATTCATAGTTTAAAGGCGAAAATAAGTGATTCTGGTCATTTATAAACGTATGACGGCTGCAGCTTTAACAATTTATATGAATACAACTTTCTATTAATATTATTATTATTATTATTATTATTATTATTATTATTATTATTATTATCATTCACTAGTTTTATTTTTATAGCGTGCTTTCACTTCACTACCGAGCGCAGCTCTGTCTGCCTTAGGTATGTGCTGTGATTTGTTGTGATGCTCTGATGGTTATTGTATGGAAAGTGTTCTGCGTAATATGTATGCAGTGCCTAGTAGTGCAATTTTCTGTATGTTATATGTGTTTGCAAGTCCTGGTGTTTTTGTTATGTATTTGTCTGAATATTTTTTTATCATGCCTAATGCACCTACTATGATAGGATATTATTATTATTATTATTATTATTATTATTATTATTATTATTATTTCATTACTATTATTATTATTATTTCATTATTATTATTATTATTATTATTATTATTTCATTATTATTATTATTATGATTTCATTATTATTATTATTATTATTATTTCATTATTTTATTATTATTATTCATTATTATTATTATTATTATTATTATTCATTATTATTATTATTATTATTATTATTATTATTTCATTATTATTATTATTATTATTATTATTATTTCATTATTATATTATATTATATTCATTATTATTATTATTATTATTTCATTATTATTATATTATTATTATTATTATTATATTATTATTCATTATTATTATTATTATTTCATTATTATATTATTAGATTTCATTATTATTATTATTATTATTTCATTATATTATTATTATTAGTTCATTATTATTATTATTATTATTATTATTATTATTTCATTATTATTATTATTATTATTATTTCATTATTATTATTATTATTATTTCATTATTTTATTATTATTATTATTATTTCCATTATTATTATTATATTATATTATTTCATTATTATTATTATTATTATTATTATTATTAATTATTATTATTCATTAGTATTATTATTATTTCATTATTATTATATTATCTTATTATTATTATTATTATTTCATTATTATTATTATTAATATTATTATTATTATTATTATTATTACGAGTGGCGTTCAATAAGTAATGCCCCTGACCCACTTCCCATAGCAGTAGAGCAACGAACCTTGGCACAGTTATTAGTCTTATTCTACATAGGAACCACCCAGAGTTACGCATTTCTCCCATCGTTTGATGCGGCTCTGAAGACCGTTTTTGTAGAAGAACCCAGCTTGGTCCTCCAACCTCAACGTGACTTCAGTAATCAAGGCTGCATCATCTGGGAAACGCTTTCCTTTCAAAAACAAGGGAAGAGGTGAAAATCAGAGGGTGCAAGGTCAGGAAATTAGGGGGGGGAGGAGTTCATAGCCATACGCCTGTGCTTTTGATCTGGCGACAAGCGAGTTGTGGACCGGAGCGTTGTCTTGCAAGAGGAGGATGCCTTTGCTGATCTTGCCCCGCCTCTTGATTTTGATAACTTCTCTTAATTTCCTCAAAAGTGAAGCATAATAGGCTCCTGCAATTGTGGTACCCTTTGCCAGGAAATCTGTCATCACTACTCCGTCCTGGTCCTAGAAGACTGTGAGCATGACCTTGCCAGTGGAGGGCTGCACCCTTGCCTTCTTTGGAGGGGGTGAGTCACGGTGCTTCCACTGCATTGACTGAGATTTGTTCTCTGGATCATCGTAATGGACCCAGGTTTCATCCTGTGTAATCAGTCTTTTGAAAAATTTTGACTCATCTCCAAATTCACCCTCGAGCACTCGACGCGTTCTTGCTTCTGGAAAGGCGTGAGCAACCTGGGAATCCATCTGGCAGACACCTTTTGCATATGCAAATGGTCATGAATGATAGTTTCCACAGACCCGGTACTAATCTTGACCTCATGGGCTATTTGGCGAATAATTATGCGTCGATCTTCCAAAATGGCAGCCTCAACTTGACGGAAAGATGTCTCATCAATGGCAGAAGGGGGCGACCAGATCTGGGAGCTGTTTCCACAGAGTTCCGACCATGTTTGAATTCACGATGCCAGCGTTTTACAAGGTCATATGATGGGGCATCATCACCATAAGTTACTTTCATCTCATCAAAAGTCTCCCGTGGTGTGCGTCCTTTCAAATACAAAAACCGGATCACTGCTCGACACTCAACAGGCTCCATTTCACACTTGACTCGGTTCAAACACCTGTAAATCAGAAACCACAATAGCTGTAATTTGCTACTTACTCTATAGAGATATAAATGATTGCACATGCAAAATTTCAGCTAGATCAAACAACTGCAAGTGGGTCAGAGGCATTACTTATTGAACGTCCCTCGTATTATTATTATTATTTCATTATTATTATTATTATTTCATTATTATTTTATTATTATTATTATTATTATTATTATTATTATTATATTTGTAATTACAGATTACATATCTTGCTCGAAAAAATCAAACAGGAGGTACCATTTAATTGCCGTCATTGGGTATGTACATAAGACTTTGTTTCTCTGTTGCTGATTCACCCATACGTGTGCATGTCTGTGGTCACTTCAGCAATATAACTACAGACGTGCTGTTGGTTTGTTTTCCTTCTTTGGACTTTTCCAATTTCCTGTCCGACGAAGAGCTATGCTCGAAACGTCAGACTCTCTCTTCTTACCGAGCGTCAAACTGATGTGCACATCCTCTTGTTTGTTATTTTCATTGTCAATGTTTGTTTATTTGCTTTGAATACACACACGCACACACACACACACACACACTCATATATATATATACAGACATGACAGAAATAGACATACACAAGATAAAACATCATTTTGTTTATTTTAACTTGTAAAGGTTTATATATTTTTATGTTTCAGCTTCTCTATGTGACATGTAGAAAAGCAACTTTGGAACTGTCTGAAATTCAAAAAGACCGTATTGTGGGTCATTCTGAAGGTGGACATTGTCAGCGTAAAATCCAGAAAACTTTGGGATCCCGCTTTCTACAGTTATAGAGTGATTATTAACCCAACCCTTTATTTGACACTGTTCTCATTCCTGAGGTATTTTTGCTGATGTTATTCTTATTATTCTGGGTTCAATCCTAGTCAGTGACTTGAAGAAATAATGAGGATGATATATAATAATAATAATAATAATAATAATAATAATAATAATAATAAGAAGAAGAAGAAGAAGAATAACGTCAGCAAAAATACCTTAGGAATGAGAACAGAGTACCCCAGTAGTCAAACAAAGAGCTGAGTTCGAAATTCCACCAGAACACATGATGATGGCTGGAGAGTACACCAGTCGTAACTTTATGGTAACAACAAACAAGTTGAGGACACCTATCCGTCCAATGTAAGTATTGTACATAATTCTTCATCTCTAGAGAACAATATATATATGATGGCAGACAAAGCTGAACACGATTGAATATGAACTCAGCTGTGAAGCGTTGTGTCCGACCTGCTAACAATATATATATATATATATATATATATATTGTTAGAAGGTCGGACACAACGCTTCGCAGCTTTTCTCCCGGCTTTACGTTCAGAGTTCATATTCTATCGTGTTCAGCTATGTCTTCCATTCTTTCGGGGTCCATAAAATAAATCCTAGTGAAGAACTGGAGCTACCTTCCCAAACGTTTCAGGCGTTGCGCTAATATAGAAAAGATTATTTGTTTTCATGAAGAATTATTGAATATTCTCATGTCATGCATTCTAAGCTTTTGTTCGGAAACAAGCAAGTTTTCTAATACGATGTTATTTTAACAGCTTACAGCTTGTGATACAGAGCTTCTTAATTTTTTTTTTTTTTGACAGACTCAACCATCTCTTTTGCTAATTCTCTTTCAACGTTCTCTTACTAAGTTTTAAGAAAATTAAATTGTTCATAAATATTTGCTGCTAACACGGTTGATCACCCTTAAAAGAAAATCTGCACATAAAGAACTTCATTAATATAATGTGAAATACCAAAACAAATAATTCGCTTTTAATAATCTATACATTGCTAAAACTCTGATTGCTTGCTTGCTTGTCTGTCATTTACTACAGCCTAACTAGAACATAATGGGAAAATTTTATGAGTTAAGGCACCCCTGAAATTTGAATACAAACGCAAAAAAACAAGCTTCTCGTAAATTCTACTCAGGATTCTTGAGATATGGGGTGTTTTGGGGTATTCATAAATACCTGCTGCATAATGGGAAAATATTACGAAAATAGCATAACCCAGCAAAAGATCATCAAAACACCTTGTAACACCAAAGATGAACTGAAGGCAAGGATTATGGCAGCATTCACCAACTTAAACAAGTAGACCGTCCAGAAGAATTGGTGGAGATTCCGAAGATGTCCGGAGACTGTGGTTGAAGCCAAAGGCGATTTTGCCGAATAAATGTACTCTTTAGTATTTCAAGATATATTTTACATAATTTTGGTAAATATATCTGTTAAAATGAGATATCAGTGTCATTTTCATTTTTGCATAATTTAGATGACAATTTATTCGCCACACCATGTATATATATATATATCAAGGGAGAGACAGAGATTGAGAGAGAGATTGTGAGTGAGAGTGCATGTGCGTGTGTGTGAGTTTGACAGATATTTATATATATATATTTTTTATTTTATTAAGTTTCAGCTCACGAGCTGTGGCCATGCTGGGGCACCACCATTCATATATATATATATTAACTCTCGCCTTTTAGTGGTTTCAATCATTGGACTGTGGCCATACTTAAGCACCGCATTGAAGGGCTTATTCGCGCACGTCGACCGAAGTAATTTTATTAACCTCTTACCGTGTCAGTCCTTTGGCCGAAACACTATGTTACAGGGAGGTATACATAATAACACCGACTATTAAGCGGTGGTAAAATACAAACACAAACACAGATATACATAAATACAATTATACATACATACATATATACATACATACATATATATATATATATAATATATATATTATATATATATATATATTATATATATATATGTATATATACATACAGGATGGGCTTTCCTCAGTTTCCGCATACCAAACCTTCTCGTCTTTGGTCGGCCCAGGATTAAGTAGGAGACACTTGCTCAATGTAACATGCAGTAAGGCTGAAACTCTAACCATGTGGTCGTGAATCAAACTTCTTTCAACGCAGCCAAAACAGCGACTCTTACCACACATCCACGTCTGTATATGGGAACATATATATATATATATATATATATATATTCTTTTACATAATCTTTTATATATATTCTAATCTTTTACCCTATTATTCGTTTCAGCCATGCGGCTGTGGTCATGCTGGAGCACCATCATGGTCTTTCTTACTTCCTTAGTCTGGGTGTTTTCATCACCACTCCTGTATGTGCCTTTTCCCCAGCTGTTGGTTCATCCGGTATTGTGGTGAGGAGGATATCTAATTCCTTTTTGAAGATATCTACTTCCACCTTATGCAAATTTATTCCTTTTTGTGGCAGGGCATTGAAAAGCTGTGGGCCTTTGTGCCCTAGACTACTGAAATTCCTAATCCTTAATTTAGATGGAGTGGACGATACCTTTGGTACAATGCAATGGCGGCCAGTACTGGCATTTGCATAACACTCAATGACAAAGATAGGCACTAGCCCTTCTAGAATTTTCCATATGCATATATATGTCTGTGTGTGTTTGGATATATATTTATAAATATATTGGTAAGTATAAATACATAGGTATTCTATAGTACAAATGCTGTGAGTAAAGTATACGGACGAGCGGTTGTTGTGATTGCTGGTTTCCGGCTTCTGAGGAATTGTTATGCAAGAAAGTAATGTCTCGGGTCCCTTCTCAGCCCTTGTAGCCCAGAATATACTCTTGGGCCTCATATCATATCGAGGCAAATTACATATCTGTACATACTTACACAAAGATATAAACATGTGTGTGTGTGCGTGTTCTGTGTGTGCAAGTGTAAATATAAATACATATATATATATATGTATATGCATTTGCATATATACATGTATATATGTATATATACATATATATGTATATACATATATACATGCATATATACAAATATATATATATATATTTATACATATATACACATACATATATATATATATATATATGCATATATGTATATAGATATTCATATATATATACATATATATATAAATATATAAAAATATGTATATATATATACATATATATAAATATATGTATATGTGTGTATACGTATATGCGTGTGTGTATGTGTATGTAAGTGTATGCGTGCGTTAGTCTATATATGATGTGTATGTGCGTCTATACGTGTGCTCTGGGAGAGGGGGTGAGAAGAAGACAGAAAAGACACAACAGAGTTATCAAACAACATCCGTATTTAAAATATTCGTGGGTGGGTGCAGTGGGTGGAGGGTGCGTATGGTGTGTGTGTGCGAGGGGTGGGGGTATTGGTGGTGATGGTGCATAGAATCACTTTCGTTATTCATTAGTAGTGATGGTGAGAGAGAGATGCATGCGAGTGAAGCTAGCAAAAAGAAGCAACTCCGTTAGGGTTTCAGCAGAACAAATACCGCCAGCGGCTAAAGATTTCGGCAAGCTTGATACAATAGCTTAAGTATTAATGATAGATAAGGGCTTTACCTTGCGTTGTGTTGTTCTGTGAGGGAAGATAATTTTAAACATTGTAAATGCTATGCCTGGAAGATAAATACACTTTTAGAGAATGTTATACAAGATTCGCATTCACTTGTTTAGTTACTGTCCCTTTCATTTATTTATATTTCCTTTCGTCGCTCATTCATTTATTCCTGAAAAGCATCGTTTTCATTACCGTTCGCATTGTTTCCGATGTCTTTTGCTATTTGCCGTCGTCGTCAACGTCGCCGCCGTACGCCGTCCTCATCAGTATCGTCGTCATCATTATCCTCCTCGTCTTTCTTCTTCTCCTTCTTCTTCTTCTTCTTCTTCTTCGTCTTCTTCTTCTTCTTCTTCTTCTTCTTCTTCTACCTCCACCCCCCTTCTCCCCCTTATCATCATCATCATCATTATCGTCGTCGCCGTCGTCGTCGTCGTCCTCGACGTCATCATTATCATCATATCCACTTCCTCCTCCTCCGCATCATCATCATCATTATCATCACCATCATCATCAACAACATTATCATCATCATCATCGTCGTCATCGAGGTCTTCATCGTTATCCTCCTCCTCCTCCTCATCATCATCATTATCATCGCCATTAACATCATCATCATCGTCGTCGTGGTCGTCATCGTTGAGGTCATCATTATCGTTCTCTTCCTCCTCCCCTTTCTCCCCCTCCCCCACCTCCTCCTCATCATTATCATCACCATCATCAACAACAACATTATCATAGTCATCATCATCATCGTCGTCGTTTTCACCGTGGTCGTCAAAACTGTCTTCGTCGTCGTCGTCATCATCATCATCATCATCATTCTTCTCATCATCATCATCATCATCGTCATCAACATCATCACTCTTCTCATCATCGTCAAAATTATTGTTGTCGTCATCGTCATCATTACTATCATCAGCAAGGCAGCATCAGTAACAGCAACCTCTTCATCTACATCATAACAAGCATCATTACTATCAACATCTTAATCCCCTTCTTCTTCCTCCTTCTCTTTGTCCACCACCTCCCACTTTTCATCATCAGTGACGTCATCATCATCATCATCGTCTTTGCGCCACTACAACTACCATCACTGCGTTTATCATTAAACTCGTTGTCATCGTAGTAATTATCCAACTAGCCCCCACTTCGCTCTTTCTACTTTCCCTCCTCTTCCTCCTCCTCCTTATCATTATGAGTGGTATACTTGTAATCTTTATTCATATTTCTATGACTTAAGATGTTATGGGTCATCTTTCAATTCATGATGATGATGACGATCAAAACGATAGTGATGATGATGATGATGATGATGAAACATTTAACTATAGGCACAAGGACTGAAATATTTGAGAGTAGGTGGTGGTGGGGTGGGATGAGGTGGGACCTGGGGGCGGCTAGTCGATTACATCGATCCCAGTGCTCAACTGTTATTTTGTTGACTCTAAATTGATGAAAGGCGAAGCCGACTTCTACGGAAATTGAACTCATAACGTAAAGATGGAATATAATGCTACTGAGCATTTTGCCCGGCATGCTAACGATTCTGACAGCTTCCCACCTCAGGGATGATAATAATCCTTTTTACTATAGGCACAAGGCCTGAAATTTGGAGGAGGGGGACAGTCGATTACATCGACCCCAGTACTCGACCTCGAAGTGTGAACGCAAAGCCGATCTAGCTAGAATTAATAATAGTTTTATTAGCCACATTGGATCGAACCTCCACGATAATGTACGGTAAAGCAAGGCGGTGAGCTGGCAGAATTGCTAGCTCGCCGGGCGAAATACTTAGCGGTATTTCGTCTGCCGATTCGTTCTTAGTTCAAATTCCACCGAGGTAGACTTTGCCTTTCATCCTTAGGTGGTCGATAAATTAAGTAACAAAAGCGTACTGAGGTCGATCTAGTCGACTGGACCCCCCCCCAAATTTCGGGCTTTGTGCATTGAGTAGAAAAGCATATAGGTTAATCCCTAAACATCTAGTCCACGGAAACATATAGTGTGGTACAGACAATTCATACAATAACTATAATAATGAAAGACGTGAAAGAGTTAAAACTAAGACAAATCGAAAGTGTATTGAACATATATTGTTGTGTCTAGGGAAGGTGTTTAGCTAAGGAAAATTTAAATGAACACTCGCACTTCTTCAATCTACCTTAGACACAACAAGATTTGTTTTAACGCAGGAATCCACACCAAGGACCGTGCAAACCAACATAAAAATGTAAAAAATGCATAAAGTAAAACAAGAAATTACGCAGAAATAAATAAAAAATATAACAATGCGCAATAATCAATAGAATGTAAAATTAAACATAAAACAAAATTTTAGAATTATGTTTGGTTCTGATTCACGCTCAGATGAGAAACCAGTGTTGGGTTAAAATGAAGTGGTTGTTGGAAGTAGATGAATTTTCTGAAAAGAGGAATCTATCCCTTTTACAAGACAGACTTCATTGATTACGTCTTTTTCTGGAACAGGACTGAACGGTCAGGCGTTAGTGCACTACTAACGCGCCCTAACTAGGCGTTAGTGTACTACTAAAGTGCCCTAATCTCACTTACTCTGTGAGTGCGACAAACTACATTTCTTCCGAAGTTTTTCTCCATTTAGAGGTTCAGTTTGAACGAGTCCTGGAACATTATAAAACATTTGGCTAGACGTCTGAAGCCATCGCTAACTGGAAGACAAATTAATTGCTAAGGCTGATTTGTGGTCTAGTGCAACGCTCTGATTGTCTCACAATACAGTGCCAACCGCTTTCACTTACGAACTTTTGCTTTACAGCTTTTTGTACGTTTCGCATCCAAATTCAAGAAAGCACAGCCCAAAATAACGACGGCATCATATCCCTGATGCCGCACGCCTATAAAGGCACTGCCCCGATTTTAACCCTTCACCATCTTCAACTTTCACATTAATAGCACCAGCACCACAATACACTGGCTAAAGAAGAGGACGAAGAGACTCATGATCTTAAGATTGTGGTTTCGATTCCTGCACCGGGCGACGCGTCGTGTTCTTGAGCAAAGTACTTCATTTCACATTGCTTCAGTCCACTCAGTTGGCAAAAATGAATAATCCTACAAGGAGGCGAGCTTGGTAGAAACGTTAGCATGCCGGGCGAAATGCGTAGCCGTATTTCGTCAGCCGTTACGTTCTAAGTTCAAATTCTGCCTAGGTCGACTTGGCCTTTCATCCTTTCAGGGTCGATAAATTAAGTACCAGTTACGCACTGGGGTCGATATAATCGACTTAATCCGTCTGTCTGACAT
>NC_043005.1:79660280-79715280 GCF_006345805.1 Octopus sinensis | reverse complement strand
GTTTGGGCAAAATTGGCGGTATATTTTCCACATCGTACAAATGATGTACCGCTCACGGCGACGCTGGAGGGAGTAAAGTTTTAAGGCGATCCCAATAATCGAGAGCAGCCATGCCTTCAATTTGTTTAGTGAGAGCCCTCTGAGGTGACTCAATTCTGGAGATGTTTTGTCTTGTGTGAGGAGACCACAGTGGGCAGCAGTATTCAAGGTGTGGCCGTACAAAGGAGGAAAAAAGTGGTATGATGACACCTTGTTCTCTGGACCGGAAAGTTCTTAAGATCCAGGAACTCATCCTACGAGCTATATCGACGTTCTTTTTGATGTGTGCACTCCAACTGAGATCGTCATCAACAATTACACCCAGGTCTCTGATATTGTTAGAGGCTGTGAGCGGGTCCCCTGAAGGAAGAGAGTATGGTTGTTTTAGTGAGGAATTTCTTCCAAAATGCATCAGCTCAAATTTTCCCTCATTCAGTTGCATTTTGTTTCTGTCTGCCCATTGACTCACAGCATATAGATCAGACTAGAGTTGAGTTCGGTCTGCTTCTTCATTGACGATTTGCTGGAGCTTAGTGTCATCAGCGAATATTTTCACTTTACAGTGATGTACGACACTGGAAAGGTCGTTTACGTAAATTATGAAGAGTAGCGGACCCAAAACAGTTCCCTGGGGAACTTGACTTTGCTAAGGCACTCTTCAAAGTACTTTAGAGGTGCCTGGGGAGGCCTGTAAAGACCAACAATGGTTATGTCCTTGGCTTTGTTGTATAGTGATACCGATTCACAGTAGCCATTGGAAAATGTGTCCTTGGCATCAAGTGAAAAGGAGTCATGGATAAAGATGGCTGTCCCTCCCTTATTTCGGTCTGTGCGATCCGCACGAACAATGGTGAAATCTTTTATTTTCACCTCTGCGTCCATATGGGTGTTGTTCAGGTGAGTCTCGGTAAGGATAAAGAACGGAAGCAATGTGCCATTTCGGCAAGCCAACTCTCTATATATGGGATCTTCCATTTTTGGGTAAAGCAAATACTTTTCAAATGCTCCCGTTCGTCATTCCGAATATGTGATACTGTTTTCAAATTAAGGACCAATAACGATTTCTTGCTTATTACTTAAATTTTTAACTTAAGACCTAAGCGCAGTACTGAATGGATATAGCCATTTGTGTCCATTCCAGTCAATGTATATATACCATATAACAATCCACTATTAGACGTGTGTCTCTTCGTACTTGCATAGTTTGGGTTATATCACGGTCATGTTAAAGCTGTCGCACTATCAACGCGTTGATCCGGTTCTCTTTCAATCACAAAACTAAATTTCTCACCAACAGAGTGGACTGGATCAACGTGAAGAAAAGTGCTTTATCGAAGTACACAATGCGCTTCTCGAGCGAAGAAGCGAACCCATAGCCTTATAATCGAGAGTCCTGTTGCCTTAACCAATATACCACTAATTCTTAATCGATAGTTATTTTATTCTTTTTCACTCTGAAGGGTGGGTCCTCGATAAAATATAAGCACAGAAAGTAAAGAACCAGAACTATCCCGCAATGCATTTTGTCCGCTATGCACTCGTGCAATTTTTGCCAATCCAATACCTTTCCAAATCGTTTTCTTATTAATATGATTAGAGCCTTTTAATTTTACAGTTCTCAGACATATATGATATATAAATGAATAAATCATCAATATTGTCAATAAGAAATTATTTATATGACGGAATGTTTGTACGTGAGATGTAAATTTGTACAAAATAGAAAAGGAATTAGAGAGCTCTATAAATATATATCGGTTTCAAATTTTAGCACAAGGTCGATAATTTCGGATGAGGGGGTGAAGTAAGTTGATTACATCGACTCCAGTGTTCAAATGATACTTATTTTGTCGACTCTGAAATGTGATGTAAGACAAAGCCGACCTCGTTGGAATTTGAACTCACAACGTAGAGTCGGACGAAATGCCGATCAACATTCTGCGCGTCGTGCTAACGATTCTACCAGCTCACCGCACTTTCCCCCTCCCCCTCTCTCTAAATATATTTATTTATACGATAAAAAGAGCTTAAGAACTATACGTCAAAAGCAGAAATAACGTTATATATTATATTTATATTTATAAAATCTATATGCATATTCATTCTCTACGAAGATAAGAATATTACATCAAATATATTATTTACATGAAAATATCAATTCTCATTTGAGAAAATGAACTTTCACTTTCAATTTATGAGTTTTCTTCTCTTTTTCTTTCAAATCTTATTTTTTCGTGTTCATCGGTTTAGTTTTTAGCTAATTCAGCACTAAATTTTAGTTCTTGTGATTTTTATTTATATTTCAGTAAATATCTAAAAAAAAAAAAAAAAATTCATTTATTTATTTTATAACGATTTTGTTCCTTTTTTCTTATTTTCTTAGTATGTTAATCTTCTGAAGTTTTTATCTGAAATTTGAGTTCATAAAAAATGATCCGTCCTGTAGATTTGAAATTTAGAACTGAATTAAAAAAAAAAAAAGAAATATATTCCCAAATGATATTTAACATCTATCGAAAATGACACGTTCAGTGTATTTTTAAATATTTTTCTTATCGAACTGTAGGTCTATATCATAAGAATATTGTATTTATGTATTGTTGCAGATAAACTTGTAGGATTCCGTTTGGAGATTTGATTTTGCATGCTGTATATCTAGGAAAGTAAGCGTAGCGTAGGCAATCCCTCTTCATTTGATATTCTAAGCTGCTTTTCTATTCAGTATATCAAACTAATAAAATATTAACTGAGTCTTTTGTCGTTTATCTTTAACTTATTTCATTCACTGCTCTGCTGTTATTGCTGCGGCGCAACTTTGGACTGATTTGATCAAACATGTCGACTCAATTATTTGTTACTTTTATGTCTGATATTTATTACCACTCTCTTTTGCCGAACGGCTAAGTTACAGGAACGTAACCAAAACAACATCGACTATCAAGCGGCGGTGGGGACAAACACAGTCATACAGATTCAAACACAGACACGTATGCATACACACATACATAAATAAACAATGGGCTTCCATACAGTTTCCGTCTACCAGATTCATTCACAAACACATCGGTCGGTGCGGGGCTATAACAGAAGATATTTACTCAAGATGCCTTGACGTGGAACTGAATCCGAAACCATGCGATGGCAAAGCAAATTACGTAACCACACAGCCATGCGAGCATTTTTATGATTGTATATTTAATAGAGGAATCATTGATAAAAACAAGATAATATTACCCAATGAGTAATATTATTTAAATTATTTCGCCAAGTACAGGTACCAATGCTGAGCATGTTTCGATTTTATTATGATTTATCAGCAAAATCTTATAGGGTCATAAATATTTTTAAAAATATTTAGATTCGTTGCTGTGGGAAAATTACGGCTATGTGGACAGGAGAAACGTGAAATGTTTCGCTCAAAATTACAACGCATCACCTGGTCTAGGAATCGAAACCACAGTTTTTCTATCGTGAACGCAGCCTATAAACCCTTGTCTACGCGCCTTCATCAAAACAAACTAAACTAAAATAAAATAAAATAAGATAAATGCGATTTACAGTTTCAAAATTAGAAACGAGAAAATTGTTTATTATACAATAAATCATTCAATGAAGTCATCTATATGTAATATGATAGTTAAGCAGTTCTTCACCAGAATGTCATGTCACCTCTCTTGGATTCTGACGAGGGCAGAAGAAAAGAAAAAAAGAAGGACGTGTAAAGAGAATTCTTCCTCGTACCTAATTTTTCTTGTGCAGCTGTCGGCTTTGAACAGTTCAACAGTATAGTTCACCGGTGTTGAAGGTTAAGGTCCCTGAACAGAGTCAAGTTTTCGAAGCTTAGACTTATGTTTGTCGTGTGTTTGAAGACATGTAGGGCTAGAGTTCTACCTGATTTATTTGGCATATAAACAATTGACAATGTACTGATTCCCTTGAACGTGGCGCTAGTCTTCACAAGAGTTAACTTCCCAGCAATTTCTGCAACTCATTTCGTAAAATGAAGTATTTTTTTTAACCAGAATACAACGCATCGCTTTGTTCAGGAATCGCCACCGCGATTTTACTATCGTGAATGCAACGCATTAACCCTTGGTCACGTGCCTTCCCCAGAACAATCTAAACTAAAATGACATAAAATAAAATAAATTTGTTTTACAATTCGGGGATTGGAAAGGAGAAAGTTAACGCAAAATATAACAAACATAGAAAGAAGATCAATAAAAAAGTACAAAATCAATAGCTAGACAGAATGAACGACTGAGAGGCTTGCTTTGCAAATTTATGGTGCCGTGTTCGGTCCCCTTGCATGGCATCTTGAGCATTTGACTTCTGTTATTGCCCCGGGTCGACCAGTGCCTTGCGAATGGATTTGGTTGACGGAAACTGAAAGGGGCCTGTCGTATGTATAATACGTAGACAGTGTGTGTCTATGTATTTATGTTTCCTCCACACACCGCTTGACAAACGGTGTTGCATTATTTTCGTCCTCGGAAGTTAGTCGCTTGATAAAAACAAACCGATTGAATAAATACCAGGCTTTAAAAAAATAGTTTTAGTCTCCTTGCTGGGGTATTGCCTTGAAAGATATAGTCGAAAAGGTCACCTCAGTACATACTACTTGAAGCCTGGTATTTAGTTTATCAGTCTCTTTTGCGTAATAGCAGTGTTATGGGGAAGTAAACCAAACAACACTGGTTATCGAACGGTTGTGGGGACAAATACAAACACACACCCATAGGCTATAGTCATGCATACACATATGCATACACACTCTCACACATTTATATATATATATATATATATGTGTGTGTGTGTGTGTGTGTGTGTGTGTGTGGAGGCGAAATGGCCCAGTGGTTAGGGCAGCGGAGTCGCGGTTTCGATTCCCAGACCGGTTGTTGTGTGTGTTTATTGAGCGAAAACATCTAGAGCTCCACGAGGCTCTGGCAGGGGGTGGTAGCGACCCCTGTTGTACTCTTTCGCCCCAACTTTCTCTCACTCTTTCTTCCTGTTTCTTGAGTAACGCTGCGATGGACTGGCGTCCCGTCCAGCTGGGGGGAACACATACGCCATAGAAACCGGGAAACCGGGCCCATGACCCTGTCTAGGCTTGAAAAGGGCAAGAATATATATATATATATATATATATATATATATATATTATATATATATATATATATATATATATAGGGTATATTAAGTTTCTGAGCGAGATGTGAACAGTAGCAATACAGGACCGTAAGATATAATGCCAACCACATGTGGCGTCCTATGCTGGACAGTTCTCCTGGCGATTACATTTACCGTTGAGTTCGGTAAATAAGCACCAGCTTAGCAGTGGAGTCGATGAACTCGATTTACCCACTGCAAATATTGCTAATCTTATGCCAAAATTGGAAACCAATCCTGTTATTATTCACACTGCTCCATCATCAAAGATTTATTTTACGAATTACTTTTTGAAAACTATTTCTTATTAGAACTGCCAAACGTCCTTTCTTCCTTCAAGTACACCGTTTTAAAATTCATAGAATCCAGAGTGAAAAGACACAACAATTTATTATATAATAAATTTCTTCCGATAGTTGAAATAATTTTTTAAAAATAGTATTTATTATCTATCTATCTGTCTATCTATTTGCAAAAACATATACATACATGTAAATATATGTGAATATGTATGTAGATATGCATGTATGAGTGTATTCATACACATATTTGTGGAGTATGCGTGTGTTCCCTTTCAGAAGCAAATTTTAGAGTGTATATAAAATCAAATATATTCAATTAATCAACTTGGAAAATAAATGGTAAAAAGACAAAAAAGATGGGTATGGAATCTGTAGAGGTTGATGTTAGAGTATGCTTATTTCTTTCATATTATATCATTGAAAAAAATAAATACAAAATTCTAGAATTCCCTGAAGAATTAGGGATGTATTTGGTCGCAGAGAATGGTCAACAATGCAGTTCTTTGGAGAATATCAAGACGAATGAGAATATGATTTCAGTGATTGCCTAGATTATTTTTATACGTATACAAATATGCATATGTATATGTGCATGTATATATATATATATATACATATCTATATGTGTATGCTTAAATATATATATGTATACATATGTATGTATATGTGAATATATATGCATATTTAAAAATATATATATACACACACGTTCAGTTATATACACATATATGTATGTATGTGTATATATATATATATATATATATAAGATACAGTGTACATTTAAACACGTGGCGAATCCACTCATAGGATTCAATGCGCTAGAAAGAACAGCTACATTCTATAACCACTAATTTCATCCCTAATTTTGTGGTTATAGAACCTAGCTGTTTTTTCTAGTGTGTTGAATCCTATGAGTGGATCCCTCGTGTATTTAAATGTACGCTGTATCTTATGACTAATACATAGTCTTTTGGACTAAATTTTTACATGTTAGACCACTGGAAATGTAAATTTTAATTAATTTCCATTTCCCTTTGATATAATTAAATATATATATAAGGGTAAAGACCCCCTTCGGTCATGAATGACCATGGGATTGCACCTAGAAAGTTACCCTCCTAGACACAAGTCCGGGCAAGGTTGTTTATGGAAGACCAGCAGTCGCCCATGCATACCAGCCTCCCCTCTCCACGCCACCAGTGTTATCCAAGGGAAAGACAAAGGTCGATACAGCTTGGCACCAGTGACGTCGCAACTCATTTCTACAGCTGAGTGAACTGGAGCAACGTGAAATAAAGTGTCTTGCTCAAGAACACAACACCCAGCCCGGTCCGGGATTCGAGCTCACAACCTCACGATCGTAAGCTCGACGCTCTAACCACTGAGCCATGCGCCTATATATATATATATATATTTGAATATATACACAGGCATGCAGGAAGTAAATAGACACCTTTAATTTTCAAAATCTTTTATTTAATACGCAAAGCGAACAATTGAAATGTAATCGATAGGTAGGACTACATACTTTAGTATTTAGTTGACATTCCCTTTGCAGTTTTTAATTCAGAAACTCTTTTTGGCATTGAACTGATGAGCTTCGTGATTGTCTCTTGTGGGATTTCTGCCCAATTTTCACGCAACACTCGAAATAATTAATCTTTAGACTTATGCAGTTATGTAACACACGTTATTGGACTAACTTATAGTTGTTTTGCAATGCCAGAAGCCTTCGAACGGGGTTCGTTGTCCATATTTCTCTTCAAACAGTGAAGCTTCCTTTCCGAGGGCCCAAGTCGGCCAGGACGAGAATCTGTTGAATCTTTTCCTTGGCTTTTGAATTGCACTATAATTCTATTAACAGTAGCAAGATGAATTTGAAGATTTTCGGCAATTTTTCGCTGGCTAAGACCAGCCTCAGATTGCCCAAGAATACGAACTCTTTGAAAATCTGACAGTGCTGCGGAATTTTTTGTGCGTGGCATGGTTACTCTTCGCAAATGTGTAATATAATGGCACCTGGAATGAAAAAGAATAATTACATTGTAAATTCTACACCGCTGAAAACATATTAAGACGCTTAGATAAGAAATTATGATATATATATATATATATATAATATTATATATATATATATATATATATATATATTATATAATTATGTGAAATAGAAAGATGAATAATCTTGTAGTAGATTAATCAAAAGTTTAACCGATACCTAAGTAGCAAAAATCACAGCAGTAAACAGCACAGTTGGAGGTACAACCATCTGGCGTTGCAACCGTGCGTTGGTGCGGATAATTGAAATTAAAACATTATTGGTGAATTGAAGAAATGGAGCTGAACGCAGATTGAACAGAAATCGTTTTATTTCATTCTACACGTGTTTCGAAAGGCACAAATTACCAAAATCCGATTGAATAATGGGACCATATTGTGTCTTTCTCTTCAGGAAGAAAAAAGGAAATCCGTTGGAAAAACAAAAACAGAACAGAGGCGGAGCAAGAACAAATCGAACTATGCTCCTAAGAGCCCATACACTGATAAACAGTTTCGCCATGGGCTCTTAGGAGCATAGTTCGATTTGTTCTTGCTCCGCCTCTGTTCTGTTTTTGTTTTTCCAACGGATTTCCTTTTTTCTTCCTGAAGAGAAAGACACAATATGGTCCCATTATTCAATCGGATTTTGGTATTTGTGCCTTTCGAAACACGTGTAGAATGAAATAAAACGACTTCTGTTCAATCTGCGTTCAGCTCCATTTCTTCAATTCACCAATAATGTTTTATATATATATATATATATATATATATATATATATATATATATAATATATATATATATATATATGTGTGTGTGTGTGTTGTCTATAAGTATAAATATATATGTATAAATATATATATATAAATATATATATATATATCGTTATATTTCGGAATGGTCATATTGCAAGTTTAGCCAATAAAAACACACGCACTATATATTTGGTGTTATTTTGCTTCAGTGATATTTATTTTTTACATTAATCTTAATCTTATTTCGACCAAAGTTCTTTCGTCACACTCCTGTGACCGCATCAGTGGTCCTTTGTTTTCTTCTCACTTACTTGTGTCTCTCCTTACTAACCATCAGCCATTTTGTATTTCTATTGTATGTCTTCATTTGCGCATGCTTATATCTCTATGTGCGTCTATGTTTATTTAGTGTGTGTGGGGGGGATGCCTGTAATATTTGTATCTTCTGGTTATATACATTCTTGTAATTTGTATTTTGTTTTTGTTGTTTTTGTTCTAATTTTGTTCATGTGTTTACATCCACCCATTATTATCATTACATATGCTTGTATGTATGTATAACAACAATATTAGTAATAATAATAATAAATCTAATCGAAAAAAAAAAGAATATATATATACATATATATATATACATACATATACATATACATATATATATATATACATATATACACACATATATACACATATACATATACATATATATACACACATACATATATATAGATATTCATTTCTATTTCTTTAATTACCCGTGTATTTATTATGTTTGCAGGATCCACTATTGTCATATGTTGTGGTGTGCGCTATTGCTCCATTCTAGTTTTCTATTCAGGCTAGGTTTATTTTCTATTATATGTGTAGCTTCTGTAATTTGTCTAATTGTTGCATCTGTTCTATGTGTGGACAATATCTTAATCTCTATGTTATTGATTGATCCCCCGTGTTCTTGTTCGGCGTGTTGGTACAGAATCGATGAGCTTTTACCTTCCTTGAGTTGTCTCCAATGTTCATTCACCCGCTCACCAATGCTTCTTGCAGTTTCCCCTACGTATGTTACTGTCTTATTACTGCATCGTCCCTCTATACATCTTATACTATAGACCACATTTCTGGCTTTACAGTTTGTTTGTGGGCTAAATCTACATACAGTGCAATAGTTATCCGTACAGAGAGTTCTACTAAAAGGATAGGTTCTACCAATTATAGATCTGATAGGGTTGCCTGGCTTTTCAACAACCTTAATTCTTAGTTTAAGTTTATCTAGGGTCCTTCTAAAGCGGTACGCTAGTTCACCTCCAGGGGTGGTGTCAACGAACATGACACTCTGGTATTTATGGCTATCATACCAAGAGTTGGCCTTCCCTATTTTCTTTTTTGTCCTTTCTATAGTGTTCCATGACTTGTTCCTATAGAGTGGGCAAATCCCATTCCTATCATTACATAATATATTATCAAATTTCTTCATGGCTCCTTTGTATACTCTGATCCTTTCTTTATGGCTGTAACCTGAGAACTGCATGCGGTGAATGAAATACTGTATGTGTCTCTTTAATTCTGTAGGCTCGCACATGCGTGACACATTTCTCATTATTCTGACGAGGTCTGCCATCAAAATATTGAATTTGGCATTGCCCGCAATGGCTGAGTTCCGGTGGATCAGGTATTTTGAGGCCATAGGTTTTGCATAGTATGAATGAAGGATTGGGGTTTTATTTTTCACAATTTCTAGCCAGAGTTCAGTGTCTAGTACTGGTAGTCTATGGTTGGGGTGTTTAGTGGGGTAGTCTATTGTGACCTTAATACTCTGGTGGATGGAGTTAGCTATTTGCTGGATGCTCTCCATAGTATTAGT
Source organism: Octopus sinensis (assembly GCF_006345805.1). Classification (NCBI taxonomy): domain Eukaryota; kingdom Metazoa; phylum Mollusca; class Cephalopoda; order Octopoda; family Octopodidae; genus Octopus; species Octopus sinensis. The sequence goes on along the minus strand of NC_043005.1, from coordinate 79,705,119 downwards.
TTCTATTACTATATCAACATTACTCTCTTGTGGGGGTGCCTTTACTACTATATTGATATCATCAACATAGCGAGAGTACATGTTTACGAGTATGGATTTCTGCAGTAGACATTCTTTAAGCCTTCTATCCCACCATACCATGAAGAGGTTGGCCACATCACCAGCGATACTAACACCGATGGCTGCCCCCTCGTCCTGGGCATATATTTTATTATTAAATTTAAATGTGTGGCCTTTTAGGGTAACTCTTATACTAGCTCCTAGTGCATGTGCGATCATTTTCTTTACCTGATGGACATTTGCGGGGCTCCGTATGGCTCTGGTCCATCCGCGCCATCTTTCTATATGTGTCTTCCTAGCCATAGAAGTAATTGTAGGCGGTCTACCTCTTAAACATCTACTGGGGCAGAAACTACTAAGATTATGTTTATCTAAGTATTCACTATTATATGTCAGTCTAAGTAGGAGGCCCAGTTCTTCTGTGTCGACATTACAGAACTCCACCTGGCTCTCGTTGATCATCTCCACGCACTTCTCCACTGCAAAATCTACGTCAATCGATGGGTATAGGGATACCACATCCATGCTACCTACTATACATCCTGTCAAGTCACAAGTTTTGTTACAGTCACTGATCCTGCTTAGGATACAAATATTACAGGCATCCCCCCCACACACACTAAATAAACATAGACGCACATAGAGATATAAGCATGCGCAAATGAAGACATACAATAGAAATACAAAATGGCTGATGGTTAGTAAGGAGAGACACAAGTAAGTGAGAAGAAAACAAAGGACCATGATGCGGTCACAGGGTGTGACGAAAGAACTTTGGTCGAAATAAGATTAAGATTAATGTAAAAAATAAATATCACTGAAGCAAAATAACACCAAATATATAGTGCGTGTGTTTTTATTGGCTAAACTGGCAATATGACCATTCCGAAATATAACGATATCTGTTTCAACACACGACTTCACATAAAAAAAATCTTGCACAACAAATATATATATATATATATATATATATATATATAATAAGCATTCATACTCTAACGTAAGTATCAATCAGAGCAACACATTACAGTTGCTTTGTTTTTTTCTTCTTTTTTTTTTCTTCTTTTTTTTTTTTCATTTCAACACCAAGCATTATTGTAACAACAGAACCCTTAGTAAATCTGAAGTAAGCAGAAATTATTTCTTATAACATTTTGGGGAAACAGCACAAAATATTATATCTATGACTGTATTTACTTAATAACACAGACCAAAATAAATAAAACTAAATACAGACAATAATAATGCTTTACGATAAAAAGTTTATCTGCTGGAAAATGTAAATACATATCGTGTGCAAAAAATATGATTTATCACCAAATAGAAAATGTTATGTACTGTTAGTACAAATACTGCCGGGATACATACGTACACATACAAACACACACACACATATATATTCTCTTACTAAAAATATATTTAATTGTTAATCATGGTTTACGTTGAGCTCTGCATAAAATAGATATTTTCATATTAGATATTTATTATTACTATGAATATTAAGGATTAATAAATATGGTGTGCTGGCAGAATTGTTAATACCCAGGCAAAATCATTCGCGGCATTTCGTCCGTCTTTATGTTCTGAGTTCAAATCCTGCCGACTTTTCCTTTCGGAGTCGATAACATAAATATCAAGTTGAGTAGTGGGGTCGATGTAATCGGCTAGCTGTCTTCCCTCAAAGTTGCTGGCCTTGTGCCAAAATTTGAAACCAATATTTGGATAAGTATTTTGTCTCTGGCGGTTTTTTCTTCCCCTGTTCTAATTAAGTATTACATAAACATAATCATCCACCCACAAAATATATACTCTTTTAATCTTTTACTTCTTTCAGTCATTTGATTGTGGCCATGCTGGAGCACCGCCTGTAGTCGAGCAAATCGATCCCAGGACTTATTCTTTCTAAGCCTAGTACTTATTCTATCGGTCTCCTTACGGGGAAGTAAATACACCACCATCGGTTGCCAAGCGATGTTGCGGGGACAAACACAGACACACAAACATATATATATATATACAACGGGCTTCTTTCAGTTTCCGACTACCAAATCCACTCACAACGCTTTGGTCGACCCGAGATTATAGTAGAAGACATTTGCCCAAAGTGCCACGCAGTGGGACTGAATCCGGAACCATGTGGTTGTTAATCAAGATAATTACCACATAGCCATTGCTACACCTATATATAATTATTTCCTACTATAGGCTTATTCCTGAAATTTTCAGGGAGGAGCCTAATCGATTACATCGACCCCAGTGTTAGAGTGTTATCGACTCCATACAAATGAAAGGCAAAGTTAACTTCAACAGAATTTGAACTCAGAAGGCGAAGAACCGGAAAAAATGTCGCCAAGTATGTCGTCCGACGTACTAAAAAGTCTGCTACCTCACCTCAGATTATAGAATGTAATGTACGTCAATGATATTGTACAGTGTATTATATACGGATTAGCATCATTAAAAATTTAAGCGCCGGAAACTCAGAGGCATTTCATCCGTCTTTATGTTCTGAGCTCAAATTCCTCCGGAACCAACTTTGCTTTTCATTCTTTCGAGATTGATAAACTTACTGCCAGTGAAATACTGGTTTCGACGTAATTAATTTGCCTCTTCTCTCCAAAAATGCTCGCCCTGTGCTAAATTTTGAAATCATTAGTCATAAACTATCGAATAGAATGTTATGGGAGGAAAACGAAACAGTTTAGTGAAATATCGTTTAAACATTTATCATATCGTAATTACAAACAATTGTGAAATAATTTAAATTTTCTAATAACTTATAGATATATATTTCTAAGAAAAACATTGAAATATAATAAATTATGTCTCCATTTTTTCTTGTTATATAATAAAATAAAATTCTATTTTTTAGCACGTGACTTTCCCCGAGATTCGAAATCGAATATATACGTTGTAAAGCCAACATGGTTGACAAATATAATTTATATACTTGGCAATATAGATATAAAATGGTGCTGTTGGTACATATGAGTAGTAAATATTATAGTTAGTAAAAGTATCTCTGATGTTAACATGCGTTAAGCATTCTTGCCTAGTGGAGAAAAACGTCAATTTTGGTGCTTAAAATTACCTGCAGAACACTCCAGAATTTTCCAAGGTAAGCATGAAACTAGAACCCGAGATGCAGCTGTTCAGAGAGAATTTATCTTATTTCAACTGGGAACTACGAGTAGTTTCAATTTTCACCCCCGAACTTCTTCAATGAAAACTTTTTCTTGTCACCGTTAATAAGTCTTTCCTATTTTGGCTGAAGACCTGAAATTTTGATGGGTGGCGAAGCTTATTGCATCAATCCCAGTGCTTAACTGGTATATATTTTTTATCGACTCCGAAAGGATGAAAGGCAATGTCGAACTCAATGGAATTTGAACTCAAAATATAAACACATATGAAATGCCGTTTAGCAATTTGTCCGGCGTGCTGACGATTTTGCCAACTCGTCGCCTCTGGCACTGCTAATAATGCTTTCTACTGTAGGCACAAAGCCTGAAATATAAGGGAGCAGACTAGTCGATTACATCGACCCCAGTGTTTCACTGGTAATTAGTTTATCGACCCCGAATGGATGAAACGCAAAGTCGTCTGGCAATTTATGAAAGTCAGTGTTTACCACGGAGGAATCTGAACTCAGAATATGAAACCGGAAGAAATGGATCTAAGCAATTTGTTCCACGGGAGGTTGACGATACTGTGACGTCACTGCGTCCCTGATTGAGCACATAATGGTTTCAATGTATTCTTTTCTACTCTAGGCACAAGGTCCGAAATTTTTAGAGAGGGGTCCAGTCGATTAGATCGACCCCAGTACGCAACGAAAGGATGAAAGGCAAAGTCGACCTCGGCGGATTTTGAACTCAGAACGTAAAGACAGACGAAATACTGCCAAGCATTTCGCCCGGCGTGCTAACGTTTCTTATTTCTTTATTGCCTACAAGGAGGTAAACATAGAGGGGACAAACAAGGACAGACAAAGGGATTAAGTCGATTACATCGACCTCAGTGCGTAACTGGTACTTATTTCATCGACCCCGAAAGGATGAAAGGCTAAGTCGACTTCGGCGGAATTTGAACTCAGAAGGCAGCGGCAGACGAAATACCTATCTCTTTACTACCCACAAGGGACTAAACACAGAGGGGACAAACAAGGACAGACAAACGGATTAAGTCGATTATATCGATCCCAGTGCGTAACTGGTAATTATTTAATCGACTCCGAAAGGATGAAAGGCTAAATCGACCTCGGCGGAATTTGAACTCATAACATAACGGTAGACGAAATACGGCTACGCATTTCGCCCGGCGTGCTAACGTTTCTGCCAGCTCGTCACCTTATGGTTTCAATGTATCAAAGCACCGATTTGCCTGAACTGACACAGCAACCTTTATTAGGCGGCGTGCTGGTAGAATCGGTAGCACTCCTGGAAATATGCAAAGCGTCATTTGGTCCGTCTTTTCGAAATGAGTTCAAATTCCGTCGATGTGGAATTTGCCTTTCATCCTTTTGAGTTCGATAATATAAGTAGCAGTTGTTGACCTTTTGCCAAATAAGTACCAGTTGTTAAATTTTTGCCAAAATTTGAAACCAATATATCAAATCAGAAACGTGAAAAAATCAGTAGCACGTCGGATGTAACAATTAGCAACATTTCTTCAAACTTGACGTTCTGAGTTCAAATCCCACCGACGTCAATTTCGAGCAGCATTCTTTCTGCTTTTTACTTACAGAGTTCAAATGCGGCGGAGGTCACCTTTACTTTTCATCTGTTCGGGCCCAATGAAATAAAATACTAACTAAATACAGTGGTCAGTGGTATCGACTGACACGATTCTCACAATATTTTTTTCTTCTCTAAACACATGGCCCGTAATATTGGGGGAGGGGACCAGTCGAGTAGATCGACACCGAAAGGATGAAAAGTAAAATCGAAATCGGCGGAATTTTAAATCAGAACGTAAAGACAGAGGAAATACCTATTTCTTTACTACCTACAAGGGGCTAAACATAGAGAGGACAAACAAGGACAGACAAACGGATTAATTTGATTATATCTACCCCAGTGCGTAACTGGTGCTTATTTAATCGACCACGAAAGGATGAAAGGCAAAGTCGTCCTCGGCGGAATTTGAACTCAGAACGTAAAGACAGACGAAATAACGCTAAGCATTTCGCCCAGCGTGCTAACGTTTCTGCCGGATAAAATGTTTAACATCATATCCTCTTGCTCTATGTTCCAAGTTCAAATGCTGCCAAGGTCGACTTTGCCTGTTATCCGTTTCAGGAACACTGGGTTTTCACTTGCTCCCACCTCGAAAATATCAGACATTGTAACGTACAGTAGAAAGGGTTATTTTCAAAAGGAATGCCGTAGCCGATTATATGAACCATATGTACTTGACAGTTCCTTAATTTTATTGAGCTCGAAAGAATGAAACACAAGGCTGCCGACGTCGAAATTTGAATTCTCTAAGTAAAAACTCGGAACTGTGTTCCACACGTATGCAATTTGGCCAAAAACAGTCTACCAATTGTACAGATCAACTGGTGTATTTACAATATTATATATTCATGATGGTTAGAACACGAGCTTAGATTTCTATGCGACTTCATTACTTATAATGAGAGAAACCCATATAACGTCAATTCAAACGTCTATAATACGTATCAGTCAAAGTAGAGATATACCAATTTTCTAACTATATAGATAGACTGCATATAACTATAGCTACACACACATACACACACACATACACACACACTCATACACACACACACACACACACACACATATATATATACATATATAGATACACATATATATACATATCTATACAGTTATATATGCATATATACATATATACATATATACATATGTATATATGTATATGTATATATATATATATATATATATAATATATATATATAATATATATATATTATATATATATAACTGTATATATATATATATAATATAACTGTATATATATTATCTATTCCATTTGGACATTAACTATGTAGTTTGCTGTAGAATATATAGATACATATATACATACACACACACACACACACACACATACATATATATATATATATTATATATAGCTACTATGAATAAAAACAATCAGCCCTCAAGAGAAATCCTTCAATAGCGACATACATAAAATACATCGAATCAAACCTTGGAGCTTCCTGCACACTTCAGCGCAAACAATAACGTATTGGCTTACTTTGTACATAAAAAAAATTCATATCAGTATACTTTCAGATGTAAACAACGTTGGCTCAGAAAATTATTAAATACTTACGCATGTGTTATTATATTTAATAAAGGAAACAACATAATCAACTAGAAATATGATCTTAAAGTTGGTTGGTGATGTTTTCTATGTTTGCACGTATTGTATCTTCATTTCGTGTGAATGCAATGTCTCCTGCACTTTTCCTTGTATCCTTATTTATATGTAATGTTATAAGTAAGTAAAAAACAAAAAAAAGGGAATCTATTTTCGTTTTCCGTTTTTTAACCTTCCGCGTTTTCTATATGCTGCCTTCTCAGTTTTTCGATTTTTTTCTCTTCTTCAATTTTCTTTTCTTTTTTAGATGCGGTTTGTGCCTGATGTATATATTTGAGATAACTCTCAACATATAAAACTATTGGTAGCGCTTAAAGATATGTATAGTCCTTTCAATAAGAAAATTATGCATATAGGCGCAGGAGTGGCTGTGTGGTAATTAGCTTGCTTAACAACCACATGGTTCCGGGTTCATTCCCACTGCGTGTCACCTTGGGCAAGTATCTTCTACAATAACTTCGGGACGACTAAAGCCTTGTGAGTGGATTTGGTAGACGGAAACTGAAAAGAAGCCCGTCGTTTATATGTATATATATGTGTGTGTGTGTATGTATGTTTGTGTGTCTGTATTTGTCCCACCAACATCGCTTGACAACGGATGCTGGTGTGTTTACGTCCCCGTAACTTAGCGGTTCGGCAAAAGTGACCGATAGAGTAAGTGCTAGGCTTACAAAGAATAAGTCCTGGGGGCGATTTGCTGGACTAAAAGGCGATGCTCCAACATGGCTACAGTCAAATGGAAGTAGTAAAAGAATAAAAGAATATGTATATATTGCTGGCACTCCATCGGTTACGATGACGAGTGTTCCAGGTAATCCGATCAACGGTACAGCCTGCTCATGAAATTAACGTGCAAGTGGCTGAGCAATCCACAGACATGTGTCCCCTTAACGTAGTTCTCGGGAAGATTCAGCGTGACAAAGCTGGCCCTTTGAAATACAGATGCAACAGGAACAGGAAGAAAGAAAAAGAGAAGGTTGTAGTGAAAAAGTACAGCAGGGTTCACCAGCACCCCCTGCCGGAGCCTCGTGGAACTTTAGCTGTTTTTGCTCAATAAACACTCACAACGCCCGGTCTGGGAATGGAAACCGCAATCCTAAGACCGCGAGTCCACTGCCCTAACCATTGGGCCACTGCGCTTCCACACACACACACACACACATACACACACACACACACACACATATATATATATATATATACTTTCTTAAAAAGCAGCAAAAAATATCACAAAATCTGTTACTTATTCCCGTTCGTCACAAAAATTGTTTCACGTTCGTCGGACAGTTTTATTTAGATTCTAATCAAAACTGTCCGACGAAGGAGAACATGAAACTCTGAGTAACAGCTTTTGTGATATTTTTTACTGCTTTTTAATAAAGCATATTACTCTATCTCTGGTATTCGAGTACTATTTTCCCACCTTGATTAGCATTTATGTGTTTACTCTGGTATATATATATATATTATATATATATATATATATATTATATATATATATATATAGGTGAGAAAGTTGGTGTGAAAGCACGTGGTTGGATATATAGAAAATAGTAAAAAGTGAAAAAACTACAGAAGGCTTGTTTTATAAGGTTAAAGAATATATTTGAGTCATTACGTTGGAAGAATGTTATAAAAATTTTTCATACAGTAACATAGTTTTTGAAGAAATTACCGGTTTCGCGTTATCTTTTCAAATTTCTCAAGTGTCTTTACCTACATCGTGTTATGTAGGTAAAGACATTTGAGACACGATGTAGGTAAAGACACTTGAGAAATTTGAAAAGATTACATGAAAACGGTAATTTCTTCAAAAACTATGTTACTGTATGAAAATTTTTTATAACACTCTTCCAACATAATGACTCAAATATATTCTTTAACCTTATAAAACAAGCCTTCTGTAGTTTTTTCACTTTTTACTATTTTATATATATATATATATATATATATATATATATATATATATATATATATATTACACCCTGATATTAGGTGGTCTATAGTTTCAATCTGATCGTTACAGAATCGGCATTTTGGGTCAGCTCCATTTTTTACCACATTGGTTTGGTAGTTCCGGATTAAGAAGCTTTGGTCTTGAGCAGCCAATATGAAACCTTCACTTTCTGCTTATAGTCCTGACCATTATTAATATTATTATTATTATTATTATTATTATTATTATTATTATTATTATTATTATTATCGTTATTTATTTGTTTATTTCATTTATATATTTTACATTTATTCGTCATAATCTCTAACACAAGACTAGGAAGTTGAATTCTTTGAGTGCAACTGAAAGTCTACAATACATATAAGAATACATCTTTAATGATTCTGTTGGAATATTTCTTTAAAAATAACAATAGAGTTATAGAAAAAAATGTTAATGGCGACCTCTGCGCATTCACTTTCTCTTCCGTGACATCCAATGTATTTGAGTAGAAGGAAAAAAATCAAAAGAAGGGAAAAAAAGACAAAAAGAAGAAGAAGAAGAAGAAGCAACAAACAGACAAACAATCATTACCATTTTTTGGCCGCAAGGGAAAAGATCTGATACTGTTGAATCACTTATTGTTGATATGACAATATAAACATGCAAAGTTCCTCCAGGATTACTATGGGGGCAATAATGATAATAATAATAATAATAATAATAATAATAATCATAGTGATCACAATGAATATAGCAACGACGATAAATAAAACTATAGTCTATAGTAAAATATACATTAAGAACAATACATAAACCAATACATAAACATGAAAATAAGTAAAAAAAGAAGAACCCAAAACAACGACCAATTCAATAGAAACTGTGTATAAAAGACTACACAATAACGACCAGATATTCTTTTAAAAGTTGTGTTTGCAGAACACAAAAATACGAAATTAAGCCAATCATTGATATAAAATATTTTCAGGCAGATTTGCGTTTCCTGTAATCTTTAGCCGATATAGAAGAGTATTTGTCTCATGATATGGGTTTATCTAATATCGATAGGTCATCTATTATGTTGATAACGTTATAACAGTTGATATGTTTTATTGTAAAGATAATGCGTTTAGTTTATCAAAACTTTGAACTTCATATGCTAAACATGGGTAATGTATATCTTAGGCGTATACATACTTGCATACATACCTGCATACGTACAGGCTTGCGTATGTACGTTGTATAAATGCAGACACCTTACATTTCTATTGTGACCTAAAGGATAGAATCGGACAAGAAAATCTGAACTTCGGCGGATTGAGACATGAGTCATCAGCTCATCAGCTCTCTTTCTCACTCGCTCTCTCTCTCTCTCTCTCTCTCTCACTTTCTCTCTCTCTCTCTCTCTCTCTCTCTCTATATATATATATATAATATATATATATATATATATATATATATATACTAGCAGAGATGCCCGGTTACATTCAATTGGAGAATTAGACTTTTCTGTTATATCTTCTGTAATGAACTGGAATATCTATGTTTCGAATTTCATCAAAATTGCAGATGAGGGTTATTTCACTCTTTACACACCCTAAAAAATTGTAATCGTGCCACAAGTATCCCATAATACTGATTTTTATGCGCATATTCCAAAATTCCAGTCTTATTGAACTTGTTAAAAAGATTTTGCTCCTGAAAAATGAAGGTCATGGAGCTCTAAAATGTGAGAGTTAAGGCCCCTGTTGGGGGTCAGCCTCTTAATGTCAACCAGAGAAGTTGAATTGTTCAAAATCTTTTTAACTTGGGTCTTATATCTATTGTTTGAATTTCTTTGAAATAGGAAATATATGTTCACTGGGTTTGTAAAAGAGAGCAAAGCTACAGGAAACGAAAAGACAAATGATCACAATAAGCAGTCAGTTACCCTACCCTAGTCGTTACCACTCCCAGTGTAGGATTCCTCACCATCCAGGTGACAGGCACAGCCGTAAAATGCATTACGAATCTATAGCAATTGGAAGGGCGTGACCCAACTGAAATCAACATTAACAACTGTTTGACGTGAGGGCTAAGGAGAAATGAAAGTGTCACCTCTGGAGTTTGCAAATCACCATTATACTGATACGTAACTGGACAGAATAAATTTAAAATCTATAAATGTCTTTGAATAACCAGTCACTCATCTGGGAAGGCCATGAAATCAATGTTACCATCTGGGGACTATGTGTGACCAAGTGATAATAAAAAGACTGAAAGGAGGTCTGCAATCAAATAACTTTACTCAACACTTTGCAACTGAATCAGTGGAGGCAAAGATGCCTCTCATTTACTTGACAATTTATGCACCACATTGCAGAAATCACAATGTAAGTATATGTCAAAGCAAACTGTTACACTGTTGTACCATTGAATTAGAAATAATGCCCAACTTTTATGCTCGGGTAACCCTACAGCTTCTTAGAGCACAACTGTATTTGTTTTTGCTTAGATAAAATGACAAAATTGTTGGTGTTAAGTCCCCATGAAGGGGTCTTTCTAACTTTGTAAGAAGATGAAATTTTATAAATATTACTTCATTTGTGTCTAATATCTATGGTTAAAATTTCATCAACAGCAAAAATATATGAATTGTCATGGGGGTTATGGCCCTTATGCTTAGAATATAATTTCCAAATTTCATAAAGATCCATTCAGTACTTTTGACCTAGTTTTGGATCATAAAAGAAATGACTAAAATTTGGGAGTTAAGGCTCCCATTAGGGTGTTATATTTATATAGATATAGATATAAATACACACACACACACACACACACAAAGATAATTTGATAGATACAACTGAGTGGGCAAACAAAAGATATGAGACACAGCCTAGTGCTTTTTCGTGTTGATAAGCCTATTCTATTAGTTTGTTCTTGTGAAACCAGTAAGTTATGTGGATGTAAATAAATGAACAGCAGTTGTGAAGCAGTGATGAGGGCGAAACACAGAGACAAAGACACACACATACACTTACATATATACATACATATATATATATACGATTGATTTGTTACAGTTCCTGTCTACGAAATCCATATATATTGTTGTTGGCATCCTTTTTGTCTCGGGAGACAATGGAATTACGCATAAAATAATCTAGTCCGGCTTTTACATTTCATGTCATAATACATCTCCTGCTTTGGCTGTGTAGTCCTATCCTGGACAAACACTCCCTCTGGCAGGTGCCGCAAATGTAGCGAAGACTTTGCCTGGCTGGTTGTAATGTCATAGTTTCTTGTTGACGTCTTTTTTTGTCTTTCCATTTCTCCCTTCTCTCGATGTCACTCCTTTGTGTTCCTTCTTTTACGGTACGTCGCCAATCTCCACGGTTGCTGGCAACTGCTTCCCAGTTGATAATATTGATGTTGCAGGCTTTCATGTCCCTTTTGCAAACATCCTTGTAGCGTAAGAACGGTCTTCCCACATACCTAGTGCCCCTAGCAAGCTTTCCGTTGAGTATGTCCTTGGGGATTCTGCCATCTTCCATACGGCTAACATGACCGAGCCATCTCATAGGTCTTTGTGTGAGGAGTGCAAACATGCTTGGTATTCCTGCTTGCTTGAGGACACCTTTGTTGGGGACATGATTCTGCCATTTGTGGTGAAGGATTTTCCGGAGGCAGCGCAGGTGACAGATGGCGTCTTATGGCGTGTGTATGACGTGTATATGACGCCCAAGTCTCACTTCCATACAGTAGAATGCTATGTACATATGCCTGGTAAATCTTCATTTTTGTGGTCTTGGTCAGCTTATTGTTGTCCCATGCGCGTTTAGAGAGTTGGGCCATCACAGCAGCTGCTTTGCCAATGCATATATTGAGCTCAGCATCAAGGGATAGGTTGTAGGTGACCGTAGAGCCATGATAGGTAAACTTCCCCACCTCCTGTACTCTGTGGTCTCCAATATGTATGTTTGGGATGTCCGATGTAGCCTGACCCACGATGTTGGTCTTCTTGAGGCTGATAACTAAGCCAAAGTTGCCAAATGCTTTCTCAAAACAGTTGATGAGCCTTCGTAGGGCTTCTTCTGTGTGTGATACCAGAGCGGCATCATCAGCAAATAGCATCTCCTTGATCAGGACGCTTCTGATTTTGGTCTTGGCACGCAGACGCGAGAGATTTAACAGTTTCCCATCACTTCTACTGTGCAGAAACACTCCATCATCTGATGTCTCAAATCCATATGACAGCAGCAGCGAGAAGACGCCAAATAATGTAGGAGCAAGGACACAACCTTGCTTTACCCGATTTTTTATTTGGAAGGCGGCTGATGTTGAACCATTGTGCTGTATGGCGCCTTGCATATCAGCATGGAAAGATTTGATGATCCTCAGCAGCTTTGGCAGACATCCGATTTTTGGGAGCAGGAGGAAGAAGCCTTTTCCACTTACCAAGTCAAAGGCCTTTGTCAGATCAATGAAGGCCATATATAATGGCATTTTCTGCTCTCTGGACTTCTCCTGAAGTTAGCGTTTGGAGAATATCATGTTAATAGTTGATCTGCTTCTTCTAAAGCCACACTGCGATTCTGGATAAATTCGAGAAGCAATTAGTTGCAGCCTGGACAGGATAATGCGAGCAGAGGCCTTTCCAACAGTGCTTAGAAGAGACATTCTACGGTAATTGTTAAAATCATCACGGTCACCTTTATTTTTGTAAAGCGTAATGATGTTAGCATCGCGCATATTCTGAGGGACTGTACCCTCTTCCCAGCACTGACACAGAAGCTCATGAATGTGCCGAAGCAGGATGGTGTTTTTGCCGTTTTGATGATCTCCAAGGGGATGCCGTCTTTTCCCGGAGCCTTGTTACTTGCTAGGGAGTCAATAGATTTGGTGAGCTCTGCTATAGATGGCAGACTGTCAAGTTCACACATGACTGGCAAGATGTTGACACCCTCGATTGCAGCCTCAGCTACCGTGGTCTCTCGTGAGTAGAGATCCGGGTAGTACTCCATCCATGTAACCATTTGCTTGCTTTGGTCCTTGATGAGATCCCCAGTAGTTAATTTCAGTTGCGGATGGACCGAGGGCCTTCTCCAAACCAGCATACATCCCACGGGAGTCGCCACTGTCTGCAGCTGACTGGATACTCTGACAGATTTCCTGTCAATACCCATTTGCACAGTTTCTGGCAGTCAGTTGGGTTTTATTTTTTGCCTTTCTGAGTTCTTCGAGTGACTTTGTAGAAGAATCACTCTTGTATTGCATCAGAGCTGCACGCTTTGCTTCGATAACTGTTTCCAGCTCTGAGAGCCCAGCACTGAACAAAATCTGGGTTTTACCTTTCTCTCATGCCGAAAGTATCTATTGATGTGGTATACAAAGCTTCCCTGATATAATTCCACCTACTTTCAGCAGAGGAGGTTGGGCAGCTACTGAGGGCAACCTTGATAGAAACAGCAAAACATCGTCGCAGTGTAGGGTCCGAGGTTCTGGCAGTGTTAATGCGTGGTCGGCCCATTTTCTTGGAGTCATCATGAGAGTGTGGGTGGAGAGCAGAGCTCCGCGTTGTTACAAGTGTGGCCTGAGAGGTCACATAAGAGCTAACTGCCCTCCCCATCGAAAGATATGGATGCGGAACCACAAAGAGAGGTAGAAGAGGAGCAGAAACCAAAGGAGAAAGAGACAACAAAAGAAGAGGAGGTTTCAAAAGAATGGGAAGAAGTCAGGAAAAAGAGGAAGAGAAAAAGAAGAGAAAAAACAGTGTTGAACCCCAATCCACCCCAACACCACCCGCAACCTCTGAGACCCACCCTTCCCCTGAAGACATTGAACCCATCCTCTCCCCACCAACAAGAAAACAAAAAAGAGATACATACAGTCAAGATACCAAACAAGAACCTAGGCCCAACATTTTATGCATCGCAAAGAGAGAGGACATAAAAGAGTTAATAAGTGACTATCAATAGTGTGAGAAGGGCAGAAATAGATATGCAGTAGTTCCAAAAGAACAAATAGATGAGCTTATGGAAAGGGTTGAAAAGGAGGACTGGGAGATAACTACAGTGATAATAAAGGATGAGATAGTGAAGGAAATGGAAGAGAGACTGGGGAGATAAATAGAGAGCGAAGGGTTTTTCTTTGGGGACGATCTCGGATGTAAAGTCACGGAGGACAGGTAAGTGATGCTAGCGGATAGGGGCCGTTAGTATCACTTTCATCTATCATTTTCATATTTCATCTTCATTTCTATGTAATTGTGATGTTCTGTGTCCCCTATGTTTGTAATGTCCCCTCTGTGTGGCCCCTCGTGGGTAATAAAGAAACATGCACAAAAGGATATGCTGTCGCTTATTCATCGATACTCAAAAACTGAACTTTCACCAACTGAATACGCACCATGTAGTGCCTTACTGCTTTCTGCTGTATTTTACCTCGAGAAAGGAACCCTGAGGAAGGAGGGCTGAATTTCGAATACTTCGTACAACCACTTTTCTAATACGGCTTCAGATTAGGAAAAACATTTTAATCGCCTCTTTCAATTTAGGTTTTTATTTTTCCTGTTTATATTCGTATTTCATTGTTATGTTTATATTGGGTTGGCCGGAAAGTTCGTTCCGATTTTTAAAGGAAAGTAAAGGTCACTAAATACTTGCCATTACATTTTTAATTAACCAAATCTGAATCATTTTGGTGCACAATACGTCTCCATCTTTCCTTTTCAAAAATACCCTCTTCCCAGAATTGGGGTGGTTTCAAGGCAAATAATTCATCAAGGTATCTTTTTACGTCATCTAAGGAATTGAAATTTTCACCATTAAGACTATTCTGCAGAGACCTAAATAAGTGGAAATCCAAAGGAGCAATATCCGGTGAATATGGAGGGTAGGGGTAACACATACCAGCCGAGCTGCAGCAATTTCTGTCTGGTTCCCAAAGCATCAAGTACCGAAAATAAACTTTCTCATCTTTTAATTTAAAGGGTTACAGAATTAACACAGGTTATAGGAACATAAACCTTCTTCCACGAAAAGATAGCTTAAACTGTGCTCTAAATGGAGGTGTAGTCAAATCCTATTTTATGGACTCAAACAAGTTCTAAAATAAGTCGAAAAATAAGCTACTATAAATGGGCATGAACTTTCCAGACAACCCAATATTTCTATATTTTTATCATGAAACTATTAATATAAAAAGGTGGATATTCGTATGGAGTAATACCTCATGTGCCACATCTGAATTTTCTTGTCTAAATGTTTTAAGATAAATATCCGAAATGTTTATCGTATACCACATTTTATTAATACTTAGCTCATATACGGAGACAAAAATGTTGTACTATATACTGCAGGTTATCTCCATTAAAATTCCTGTGTTATATACATTATATATATATATAGTATACATACCGGCGAAAATAAATTTAAGACCAATGATATTCTGTTACTAGTCCTTTGCCGATCTTTATATTGACCAGTCTCCGAGTATAACTTCCACGCATTCACGCAAGCCCGTTTACTGCAGTTTAGTTGCTTGCTGATGTTCGAAAAGGAAACTTTTTGCTGTAATATACTATTTTTGCTCCCGTGACTGGACTAAAGCTACCTTGTTTTCCCATTATTAATAAATTGTATAAAAAAATTTAATTATAACTTTGTATGGTGCGTTTAGGCTCGTTGTGTGACCACCCATTTTGGCCAACAAAAAGCATACATATTACATGGTCTTAAACTAATTTTCCCGGTAAATTTTTAACATTTATATTACTTAGAATTCTTCAAGCTGCATAAAAATATTTATTGTCTGCATCATTCGAAAGAGAAATAAATTTTGCATAAGGTGTAAAAGATAGAAATAATTTGTATGGTGTTAGTAACAAAATATTTTGTAAGAAATAGAACTTTTATCGTATGTCTTAAATATATTTTCGCCAGCGTATATCTCGGATCATCCCATAAGTTCTGTCCGAATTTTGGCTACAGAATACAAGTGATCAAATGTTGTATTTAATTGAAAGTTAATCATCAATGTACTTTCCCTGATTATCTATGACTTACTTCAATCTATTTACAAGCTTTTCAATACCATCAATGTAAAACTCTTTTGGTTTCAAAGCGAAGAACTCTGAAATGTCAGTTTCGACCTCCTCCTGGCTTGCGAAAGTTGCGTCCCCTAATAATTCTGTAAACTATGAAACAAATAGTAGTCTGAAGGAGTAAGGTCGGGAGAATAAGGTGGATGAAGAAATTTTTCCCAATCGAGCTCTTCGATCTTCTGTGATGTGATCTTTGCAGTGTGGGGTTGCGCTATGTCCTGATGAAACATCACTCGTTTTCGATTCACTAAAGCGACTCTTTTTTCCTTCAAACCTTGGTTCAAACGCTCTAATTGCTGACAGTAAACTTGGGCATTGACTGTTGCATTAGGTGGTAATAATATAAAGTGAATTATACCTTTGCAATCGCACCAGATAGAGAGAACATTTTCCCATGAACTTCCCTTCTCGGTTGTGGTTGAGCATTTTCCCTTTTACCAAGCCACTGTTTACGACGTTTAACATTTCGATAGAAAATCCATTTTTCATCACAAGTCTATCGAAAAAGGGTGAAATGAGTTTGCGAGAATGGAGAGAAGAGCAGATGCCAACTCGGGGTTTGCGGTTGCTTTCGGACAATACATAAGGCACCTATTTTCCAAGTTTAGGAATCTTTCCACGTTGTTGAAGATGACGATGAACTGTTGTATGGTTTGAACTAAGCTTTACTGCCAATTCTTCAACTGATAATGACGGATTTTCTTCAAGTAATGCCTCAAGGAGCTTATCATCAAACTCAACTGGACGTCCTGTTCGATATTCATCTTCAATTTTGCAAACGATCTCCTGCATGTTCTTTCATTCGAGCACTTTTCCATAAACTGAGTGTATGTTTCGAGTCACTTCGGCTGCAGAGTTACCTTTATTGTACTCATAAAGAATTATATGTGCAATAAATCCTCCTTGGATAACTCCATGTTGAATGGTTTTTAATCAAAGCAATTTTAGGGTGTCCACGAAGTCTGGATACATGGAATAAAATCATAACATAAACAAATAAATATAAGAAATAATAATTTTCCTTTTTTACTTTTGTTTAAATTAAATAAAAAAAATACTTTACTTTTCTAAATTTATTTGTTATTTTTTCTACAGATGATCGAATGATGGCTCTGTCTAAAGAAGAAAGAATCCCAGATCGAATGATGAATCTGTCTAAAGAAGAAAGAATCGAGTTAGTATTATTAAGTGGACGAGAGGGATGGTCTTATCGCAAAATTGCGGAAGAATTTAATCTTCGACTCCCTTGTAGGCAACCTATTTATTTTACTGCCGTCAGGAAATTGATCAAGAAATTTAAAGAAACAGGCAGTGTTTTGGATAAACCCCGTTCCGGGCGACCAAAGACTTCAGATGAAACTAAAGAGGCTGTGGAGTTTCTGCTAGCCCAAAGAAATCACTTCGTCGGACATCTACGGTGTTAGGTATTCGAAAACCAACCATTCACAAAATGCTGGTTGAGGAAAAGTTTCATCGATACAACCTACAGATATTGCATCACTTAAATGAAGACGATCCTGATAGACGAATGTAGAGGTGCGAATGGTTTTCAGATAAATTGGATGAAAATATCAATTTTACGAAAAACTTTGTTGTTCAGTGACAAAGCTACGTTTTATGTAAATGGTGAGGTCAACAGACAGAATCTTCTATACTGGTTTCGAGGTAATCCACATTGGATGGATCTATCCAAACAGCAAGGCAGCAAAACGCTGATGGTGTGGTGTGGTTTTTAGAAAGCTAATGTTCTAGGACCCTTCTTCATTGAACACGTAACGGATGAGACTTATGCAAATATATTGAGAGACAAATTAATATCTTAAATTGAGCGCCTAGGCGAGGGCCTTCCGAATTGGTTTCAGAAGGATGGGGCCCCTACCCATTTTGCCACAACTGCTAGAGATTGGCTTAATGACACTTTTCCTCACAAGATTGGAAGAAGGGGTCATATGGAATGGTCCCCTCGTTCACCACATATTTCTCCCCTTGACTTCTTTTTCTGAGGTATGTTGAAAGAGAAAGTTTACTCAATAAAGATAACAGATTTAAAACACATGAGAGAACGCACTACCAGTCAGTGTGCTGAAATTGATGGCAATGTAGACTTATTTGATTAAGTTCACCTGAATGTTGCAAGGCGCATCAAGTTATGCATTGAAAATGATGGAAATCACTTTGAAAATATTATTTATTAACATTATAATTAAATAAAATTGTTTTGTTTTAAAAGTATGTGTTAATCCCCATGTACGCAGACTTTGTGGACACCCTCTATTATTTTGTAAAACAATATTTAATTAGTTGAAACGTACATAAATGCATGAAAATAATTTTTAATTGAATTAGACATTTGCAAATACTATTAAGTTTTATTCAAATCTAAAAAAAAAAGGTAAAATTGGACAGAACTGACTGGATGACATGATATTCTAGTAGGTTTCAAGTATATAACACCTTGATATCTCATGTTATCTCATTTTATATGCCTAAGACGTTTATTTTCTATTCTGATTTTTATATATTTCTATACATTATATTTGTATCTATAATTTATTTTAAGACGAAACATAATACGATCCTTGTACGAACGAAAGAACAAGAAAGTCATCTGGAAATTTTATCTTCCACCGGTGTTTGTAATCGATGGTGACATGTGCGAAGATTTTGCGATTATCTTATATTTTACAGAGAAATTGGAAGCCCCGAATGTAAGTCAGCGCTTTATGCACAATTCAATATTTATAGTTCTCTATTTCTAACAGAAATTCTGTCCTCAATAATTATAGATCTATTTCTAAATGTAATTCTTTTTCTTTTCGTTCAAGCATTCTTGTCTGTCTCTTGACAAAACTTTCTTTCTCCAGCGTTCACCACTTCACCTCGTTAGGGTTAAACAGACCTTACCGAATGTTTTCACTGTCCTGTTTTTGATAGCAGCTTTGACGTTCCACGTATCTCAAATTATATTTAATTTGCTTTGGGGGAGCAATTGCTTTGACGAAGACGCATCTTGTTGCAATGCGGAGTAGGTAAAAGTGCCAACAACTGAGGAAGGGTTGTTTTTTTATGCTGCCTTCACGCTATAGTTCTCTATATATAATTAAAATTCTTCCTTACCTCTCCTTCAGAAGCCAAGCCGAGCCGAGCCGAGCCAATGGCGCCCAGAGCGAGCTCTGGTCGCCATAGCGCTCACTGTGGTGTCGTATGAGTGTGTGTATGTGTGTATGAGTGTATAGCTATGGGTTTGAATTTTTGTGTTTGCCCTCACAACCGCTTGTCAACTGTTGTTAGCTAGTTTAGGCCTCCTAACGTAGCGCTACGGCGAAAAGAGTTGATATAATAACGAAAAAAACTACGTGGGATCGATTTGTTCGACTAAAAGCTTCAAGGCGGTATTCCAGCATGGTCGCCGTCTAATGGCTGAAACAAGTAAAATGTAAAATATATACACACATACCTATATACATATGTACACTCAAACACACACATGCGAACACACACACACACACACATATATATTATATTAGTGGCGTTACAACATGCAAATGCCTCACGCATTGTAGTTGAGCATCTATCTGCGATGGCCCGCTTTTTTGCGGGCTTCAAACAACCGTAAAAGTGAGACACACATAGGAAAGTGCATTATGTACACTAACTATGAAATCATGTGATTTGCCGCTGAATCTGTTTTTAAAAGACGACTTCCAAATTGCTTTCCCGCGCTGTCAGTACACTGTATATTTATTAAAATAGTTTTAACTTTGAGTCACTTATAGTGCGAGGCATTTACGTTTACTAGTAGCCCTGAATATAATAAATGTATTTTAAGTGAATAATTATATGTTTTGTATAAATTTCTGCCTTAACTCGTTTTTCACGTTGACTACTCGATAAATTCGTATATAGATTTTAACCTAATTATATATATATATATATATATTATATATATATATATTATATATATATATATATTATTTTATATATATATATTATTTTATATCCTAATAAATAATAACCATAAGATTTTGCCCGTTTTTGTAATTGCACGATTTCATTGATATAGATATTTAATTTCGAGACTCCTTACATAACCCGGTATTTATCTCTATTTGGTGAGCACACATAAATACTAACATAGTTCTAACAAATGACGTTGGAGTGGCAGGAACAGCAGTGGCAGGGGCGGCAATTTCATTGCTGATAAAGATGAAGGCAAAAAGATATAGAAGTACTACCTTTTTTTTACTACTCTAGGCGCAAGGCCCGAAACTTTTTTTGGGGGGAGGCAGTCGATTAGATCGACACCAGTACGCAACTGGTGATTAATTTATCGACCCCGAATGGATGAAAACCAAAGTCCACCGCGGCGGAATTTGAACTCAGAACGTAAAGACACACGAAATACCGCTATGAATTTCGCCCGGTGTGTTACTGATTCAGCCAGCTCGCCGCCTAATATTCTTTTCTATTCTAGGCATAAGGTCAGAAATTTTTTGAGAGGAGGCCAGTCGATTAGATCAACGCCAGTAGGCTACTGATACTTAATTTATCGACCTCGAAAGGATGAAACACAAAGTCGACCTCGGCGGAATTTGAACTCAGAACGTAAAGACAGACGGAATACCGCTAACGATTCTGCCAGCTCATCGCCTTAAATATAGAGAAGTATTGAGAAAAATGCAACGGTGTTCTGAGAAGCGAGAGTGAGTTGAAGTAAACCTGCAAATAAACATATGATATGATGAACCTTGACTAATTTGCAGGTAACACGCCACCTCATGGATGGTCAGTCGTCAGTTTGCCACTTCAACATACACTGCTGAAACCATTAAACAATTGGGTTTCAGGTTTCTGCAATATCTTGTAATCTATCGATATCACGCGACTTCCAACTGTTACCTTTTAATACTGTTCAAATATCGTTTATGAGGCAACGTTTTTTGTTACAGACGTAAGAGCACAGGAAGCGGTGCATTAATGGCTGCGCAACCAGCCGCAAAACTTTCTTCTCCGACGAAATAACGAAGTCTGAGGACTTCACCGAAAAGCAAGGAGACTACGATAAAAAAAATAATGCAAATCTGTTTTAACAAATAGCAGAAACACAGGCACGCGCACACACACAGACACATAGACACACAGAGATCTTAGTATAGAAGACATTTATTAATGCTCGAAATATTCAAACTTAGATTCCGATGTCTTTACAGGGGATCGATCCCACAAAATAAAAAATGGCTGTGAGTGGGATCAAGTTGAACGAATACAGAGGCAATTATGCAGATAAACAAATTGGGCATATTATTTATGTTATATTTAATTATAGTTTGGGTATGAAATACAAAATACACATATATGTATACACGTTTTGTGTGTATAAAAATTATATTTAATATATTTGATAAAATTAATATAACTAATTTCCTTATCTGCATAATTGCCCCCTTCTCTCTATCTCTCATTCTCTGTTTGTGTATCTATCTATCTATCTATCTATCTATCTATCTATCTATCTATCGCTCCATCTCTCCATCTCTCCATCTCTCCATCTCTCCATCTCTCCATCTCTCCATCTCTCTATCTCTCTATCTCTCTATCTCTCCATTTCTCTATCTCTCTATCTCTCTCTCCCTCTCTCTCTCTCTCTCTCTCTCTCTATATATATATATATATATATATGTATGTATGTATGTATGTATGTATGTACGTATGTATGTATGTACGTATGTATATATGTATGCACGGCATGTATTGTGTATGTATGTGTGCGAATCTCTCTTTCTGTCAGTGTTTGTCCCTCACCGCCGCATGACAACGGGTGTTGATGTGTTTATGTCTCCGTGAATTAAGCGGTTCAATAAAAGAGACAGATTCAATATTACCAGATTTAAATTAAAAATAATGTACTGAGGTTTATTCATTCAAATAAAAAAAATTCTTCAATGCGGTGTCCCAGCATGGCCACAGTCTAATAACTGAAACAATTAAAAGATGAAAATGAATGTCACACGCGCGCGGGGGCGCGTGCGCGCAATTCATGTATGCTTAAAGTGCAACTGCCTAGAAATGACTTCTCTTGTTACCTTACGCCTTGTTGGCATATGAATATACATAAATGAATTATAAATTTACAAGGGATGAAGACAATACTGTTTTACAGGATAATAACGAAATTAGTCATCACACGTATTTATACATTGAATATTTGCGTGTTGGCAGAAAATTAATAAAATTACTACTGCAGATGACGCTACGATCTGAATTAGTCTGTTACGGTAAGAGATTTTTGGTAAATACTGCAAATTTAGGCAAGTTGTTATGGTGTAGGAAGAGTTATAGAAAGAGGCCCGAGATCCTAGAAGATACACACACACACAGACAAAACGGATTTTATATAATATATATATATTATATATATATATATATATATATATATATATATATATATATATAGGCGCAGGAGTGGCCATAGGCGCAGGAGTGGCAATAGGCGCAGGAGTGGCTGTGTGGTAAGTAGCTTGTTTACCAACCACATGGTTCCGGGTTCAGTCCCACTGCGTGGCACCTTGAGCAAGTGTCTTCTACTATAGCCTCGGGCCGACCAATGCCTTGTGAGTGGATTTGGTAGAAGGAAACTGAAAGAAGCCCGTCGTATATATGTATATATATATATGCGTGTGTGTGTTTGTGGGTCTGTGTAGGTCCCCCTAGCATTGCTTGACAACCGATGCTGGTGTGTTTATGTCCCCGTTACTTAGCGGTTCGGCAAAAGAGACCGATAGAATAAGTACTGGGCTCACAATAGAATAAGTCCCGGGGTCGAGTTGCTCGATTAAAGGCGGTGCTCCAGCATGGCCGCAGTCAAATGACTGAAACAAGTAAAAGAGTAAAAGAGTATATATCTATATATATATATATATATATATATATATATATATTTACGTATGTGTGTATGTATGTATGTATGTATGTATGTATGTATGTACATACTTCTGTCCTTCTACCAAATCTACTCACAAGGATTTGGTAGGCCTGAGGCAGCAGTAAAAGACAGTTGCCCAAAGTGCCACGCAGTGGTACTGAACCCGGAATCATGTGGTTTGGAAGCAAGCTTCTTATAACACAGCCAGACTTGCGCCTTCATAGATCTGTTTGTGTGTGTTTGTGCCCCACGATCGCTTGATAGCCGGTGTTAGTGTGTTTAGTTCCCGTAGTCTAGTGGTTCTGCAAGAAAGAGAGACCGATGCAATAAGTACTGCGACTAAAGAATTCTTCAGGGTAGTTTTATGACTGAAGCCTGTGGAGGCGCAATAGCCCAGTGGTTAGGGCAGCGGACTCGCAGTCATAGGATCGCGGTTTCGATTCCCAGACCGGGCGTTGTGAGTGTTTATTGAGCGAAAACACCTAAAAGCTCCACGAGGCTCCGGCAGGGGATGGTGGTGATCCCTGCTGTACTCTTTCACCACAACTTTCTCTCACTCTTACTTCCTGTTTCTGTTGTACCTGTATTTCAAGGGGCCGGCCTGGTCACTCTCTGTGTCACCCTGAATATCCCCGGGAACTACGTTAAGGATACACGTGTCTGTGGAGTGCTCAGCCACTTACACGTTAATTTCACGAGCAGGCTGTTCCGTTGATTCGGATCAACCGGAACCCTCATCGTCGTAACCGACGGAGTGCTTCCACCATGCCTGAAGCCAAAATCTGATTTAGCCAATATGTCTTGACATATCTGGAAGGAAGATACTCGATAAGAATGAACTGTAAGCCCTATGGTATATTATTCGACTCCGTTTGCTAAATGTGGTTCAGTAAATAGACTAAAGAGACACAGATATGGCTGTGTGGTTAAGAAGGTCGCTTTGCAATCAGGTTGAGTCTATTTATTCACATACTGATATACAGATATATATGCATGTACCTGTATGCGTGTGTTTGTAGTTATCGCCTTGCTGCACCTCTTGACTAACTTGGTTGCTTTGTTTACGTCCCCGTATTTGAGTGGTAGAACAAAAGCCAGACTTTAAAATAAGCATTGCAATTGATTTGTTCGACTAAAGTTTTTATGGCAAAGTCGACCAGGCGATATCTGAATTCAAAACGTGGAAAACAAGCCACTAAATACTGCAAGACATCCGTTTGTCGTTAAACAGATTTTACCGTTCCAAATCCGTTATAAGTATCTAAGAAATATCTTTAATACAGGCTCAAAGCCAGCTATTTTAGGAGGAATATTTAGTGAAGATGATTACATTAATCTTAGTAAATATTTAATAAATCTTAGAAGGACGAAAAAGAAAATTGTCTTTCAAGTGATTTATACACAGTACAAAAGGTTAGGTAAGTTTATACCACAAGGTATTTTGTCTGTTGCTCCACCAGTTTTGCCAATCCATTGTTCTTGCAAAGCTTATTAATTGTTTCTTATTTAACACAAGGTCAGTAGGGTATGTGTTAGACAATGCCATCGAGCTCAACACTTGAGTGGTGCTTTATTTTATCGACCCCGAAAGGATAACGGTATCAAACGTTGATCTGAGTGGGATTTCAACTCAGAACATAAAGATCCGGAAAATATGCCATACGATATTTTTCCGATTTACATTATGTAATAAATGTAATATGTAATAGCTATAAGGCAGTAATCTAGGCATCAGGACAAAATCCATTCTGAGGACAAAATCCCCCCCCCCGGACAAATTTTAAACAAAAATATCAACTAATAAATATTTTAAACGTTTTTACAAAATTTCACTTTCCTAAAATATTTTTATTGTAAAGAAAGAACAATATCCCGGGGGATATTGACTGCCAGGGGATTTTTTGGGTGTATGTGGGGGATTGTACTCAGGGGTACTTCGTTCTAGTACCGTGAGGTGGAAGAATCTTTAAGACACCAGACAAAATGCTTCGCAGCATTTCGTTCATCCTTCGTTCAGTGCCGGTGTTAACTTTGAAACCATTCCGTCTCGATAATTTAAATACCAGTTAAATATTGGGGTCGATGCAATCAACTTATCCTTTGCCCCGAAATTTTTGGTCATTTGCCAAAGTTTGAAACCAATATTCAGTAAGTATAAGGCAGTGAGCTAGCAAAATCGTTTGCACAAAACGGTAAAATGATTCGCGGCATTTAGTCTGTCTTTACGTTCTGAGCCCAAATGACACCGAGGTCAACTTAGCCTTTCATTCCTTTCGGAATCGATAAAATGTGTACCAGTTGAACATTCGGTAGGAATGTGTCAGTCAATTAAATTCATCATAGTATTTGGCAGGTAAGTATATTTTATTGACCCAGAAAGGTGACAAGATATTCGGAAGAATATGAAAACAGCAAAATATAATATGTAACTCTGGCAGAACACCACCAAAGCATTTTGTTCGTCAGTGTAACGATTCTATTAATTCATCATTCTTGTAAATATTTAATAATGAAATTTTAATGCGGCAGATTATGTACTATCGCAAAATTATAAAAGACACGAAACTCATTTAATGCGATCAAATTGAAGCTAACTTTTTGAAAAGTTATTGAATATCCGACTTATAAATCTTATGCATTATTACATTTATTGCTAAGTCTTTCGATAAGTACTCTGTTATTATTAAAATGTTAATTTGTATCTAATAACTTATATGCATTTATTAAAAGCGAATACACTTCTAACCAAGCAATGTCTTATTTCTACAGCCAGTCTGCTATAGTAATTGATTTTGTAGAGTGGCTACATAAACCTTACAGATTACGCTGGGGAACATGGTCTTTGTTGTGTGGTGCTGGAGACATGTTTCCTAGTAATTCTGGGGTACTTAATTCCAAAATGAAATACACTTTGCTCTATCTCAAGATTTTTCACAAACTCAAATGTCTATTTTTCAACTTTTCCAATATTGCCACCATTTCGAAGAATAGATTTGGCTTCACCAAATGCGGACCCATGCATAGACATTGACATAACTTTGAAAACAGTTTTTCAATAATATTTTAAAGTCAATGTAACTACAAAAGTGAAAGCAAAAATCACGATTTAAGTATCTTAAGCAAATAAAAAGCATCAAACTTGAGCTAGTTTCATTACATTCAATCTAAAGAGTTTTAGATGTCATGATGATGACAGAAATGTCCTTTATAAAACTAGATGTTAATAAACAACATGTTTCAATGTTACTAGATAATTTGCATCTCGTATTTGTGGAATTTGTCTGCAGATATTCCCACGCTGAGCTTGATTTAGTGTCGCTATCATTGCAAACCAGTTGAGACATGTTTGTTCAACCTTTTACTATTCGTAATGAAAATATGTATCTTGAATGGCATTTTGAATGCACTCTTAATGTTTTAATTGTGAAGTCACATGGGTGAAGGTTACCTTTTGTCAAGCATGACCAAAGAAATATAGAAATTTCATGGCATAAATATGTTTTATGGAACTTTACCATCACAAATCTGTATTTCCTTAATTTGTAACCGTTGCCATTCTTGAAAATGCTTTTCTCAGGTGACAACTGGCTCGAAAATGTGTTTTGTATTTCAGAAATTCGGCCAGTTGGGAGAGAAGAAATTTCAAAATAGCCCGGATCAGGCAGCAAAGCAAAAAGCACCGAAGCTAAAAGCACCAAATATCTCTTCAACAACAAAACGTGATCAACGAACGGAAAGCATGATCTTCAACATTCACACAGTTAATATATCTTTTATCTTAAGGCGACGAGATGGCAGAATCGTTAGCACGCCGGGCGAAATGCTTAGCGGTATTTCGACTGCCGCTACGTTCTGAGTTCAAATTCCGCCGAGGTCGACTTTGCCTTTCATCCTTTCGGGATCGATTAAATAAGTACCAGTTACGCACTGGGGTCGATATAATCGACTTAATCCGTTTGTCTGTCCTTGTTTGTTCTCTCTGTGTTTAGCCCCATGTGGGTAGTGAAGAAATAGGTATTTCGTCTGTCTTTACGTTCTGAGTTCAAATTATGGCGAGGTCGACTTTGCCTTTCATCTTTTCTGGGTTGATAGTTTAAGTACCAGTTGTGTACTGGGATCGATCGATTCGAATAGCCCTCTCCCACCAAATTTCGGGCTTTGTTCCTACAGTAGAAAAGGATATATCTTTCATCTTTCATTTTTTACTTGCTTCATTTTTTGAGCTGCGTTCATGCTGAAATACTACTTTGAAGAGTTTAATGGAACAAATCGACTGCAGTAATAGTCTAAATCTGGTCCTTATTTTATCGGTCTCTTTTTGACGAACTTTCAAGACGTATACAAACCGAAATCGGTAGTCAATCGGTGGTGGGAGACAAACACAACCACAAAAACATTCAGACACACACACACACACTCACACATTCTTTCTCTCTCACACACACAAACACGCACACATACACAAACACGCACACATACACAAACACACACACACATACATACACTAAAGCATTCAAACACACACACACATACATACAAACAGAAATGCGTTCATAGACACACACACACACGCGCAAACACAAAGGCATTCACACACACACACATACACACACTCACCAACACAAAGGCATTCAGACACACACACACGTACACACATGAAAACAAAGGCATTCACACTCACACGCACACACACACATCGACACACACGCACACACATATATTTACAAAAGGCTGCACATAGTTTCCGTCTACTAAATTCACTTACAAGTTATTGGTCGGTACCGGGCCTATAGTAGAAAAAAAAAACTTCTTCAAGATATCACGGAAAGAACCGAACCCAAGACCACGCGGTTACAAGACTAGCTTCTTATATTGATTTTTCTTTTTGTTTAAACACACGTCATCAGTTATTAAGTGTATATACCAACCTCGATAGCAATATCTCCACCATATTACGTTTCCCGTGTATATCATCCAAGCGTTAAAGATCGCAGGAAATATCCCGAATCGATTGTAGACGGATTTGAGCACAGAAAAGTTGTAACACGGATTTTAGTTCGGTGCTCTTGGTCGTCTTCTCCACAATTGCCAATAGATTTCAGTAATCGATGTTATTGCTAAGAAACCGTTCTTGTTACACAGCTCAGATTAGCTTTTATGATGATGTCAGCAAGAGATATTTATTGATTCACTGTGGTATTGTGGTGATAACATTAACAAAAGCACCGCATTGTTAAGACTTCTTGTAAGGCATGATACTAGGAAAAATAATAGAAACAAGCTCAACATAGCACAGCTCTGCAAAACTACGTTTGCTTTCTTTTAAAATTGCTATTTGTTCGCAATATTGTCGTTGCTTGCTGTTGTCCAATGCAACAATGAAGGGTTAATAGTACTTGCGACTTGCGTATGACAAGCGGACTTTTGTAACGTTCTGCCATTGTTGCAAATGCTTCGGTTTTTGCTGATGTCGACAACCGTTTGTACAAACATGGAGTTATGCATCCATATCTTATATATATTTCTTTACTACCGATAAGAGGCTAAACACAGAGGGGACAAACAAGGACAGACAAAGGGTTTAAAACGATTACATCGACCCAGTGCATAACTGGTACTTAATTTATCGACCCCGAAAGGATGAAAGGCAAAGTCGACCACGGCGGAATTTGAACTCAGAACGTAACGACAGAAAAAATACCTATTTCTTTACTACCCACAAGGGGCTAAACACAGAGAGGACAAACAAGGACAGACAAACGAATTAAGTCGATTATATCGACCCCAGTGCGTAACTGGCACTTATTTAATCGACCACGAAAGGATGAAAGGCAAATTCGACCTCGGCGGAATTTGAACTCAGAACGTAGCGGCAGACGAAATACCGCTAAGCATTTCGCCTGGCGTGCTAACGTCTCTGCCAGCTCGCCACCTTTCCCTCAACACCGCTTGAAAACGAAACACCGCTAAGCATTTTGCCCGGCGTGCTAACGATTCTGCTAAAGAGCTAGAAACGCTGCATTTGGTAATCCGACAGATGGCAACACTGAGCAGATACAGTGTTTGTTTCACATCATAAAAGAGATATTTTTTCTCCACAGTATCTGCAGTGAATTTGCCTCGAGAAGTTAAAATATGTAACAAACTTATTTTAACTAAGCTGAAGTTCATATACATAGATATACGCGCATACAAAAGAGGCTTCTTTCACTTTCCGTCAGCGAAATTTACTCACATGACTTTGGTCTATAATATATCACACTCAGTTTATTTATTTTTCAATCAATTTTTACGAGGATAAAACTTATATATATATACATAACTTAGATAAAACTTAAATATGCTTC
Organism: Octopus sinensis; assembly: GCF_006345805.1. NCBI lineage: Eukaryota > Metazoa > Mollusca > Cephalopoda > Octopoda > Octopodidae > Octopus > Octopus sinensis. Next base: position 79,675,396 of record NC_043005.1, on the reverse strand, counting down.
GACCAAAGATTGGTCCTGGCCATGTCTAACTTAATAGTACCACCAGATAGGATTATCTAAATCTTTTTAAAGTCAAGTTTTGTTTATTGTTCATTCAAGTAGTGAGTTATTGTTGAGTGAGTTGTGTGGCTTATCTGGTATTCCTTGGAGAAATCTGTCCCGACTCCGTTTAAAGATGCTGGGATCCTTTTCTTCTTTAATCAGTATTGGGACAATGTTAAACAGAGCAGGGCCTGTTGGGAAAAGAAATTATGTAGCAGTGTACTTATATGTTGTGATCTTGAATTGGGTAGGGAACGTATGGCCCGTGGTCCCAGCCTTGGATGAACCAGTTGATTCGATCTATGGAACAACCTGCTGGTGATATTGACGTGCAGGTGGCTGAGCATTCCATAGACACGCATACACTTAACGTATTTTTCAAAGAGATTCAGATTGAGACGGAATGTGACAAGGCTGGCTCTTTGAAATACAGGTATTATTCATTTGTGCCAGCCAATAGAACGAGAGTGATATAAAGTAAAGCACTGCAAGTATTGAACTCACGACGTTACGATCGTGCGATAAAAACCCAACCTACTTATCCACGTACCTTCACGTACATATGGTAAGTATATCATACATGATGGCTTTGATAACCTCTCATCGTTTACCACAGAATTGTCCACTACAAGTCGAAAATACTTGTGCATAATAGGCACTGTCTGTTTCCTTTCAACAGTTGTATTATTGGACCATAACATTGTATTATAGACAGTTAACATAAAAAGTAGATGTCCCCAAAGTAGAGTAGTTAATTTTATAACAACTAACACAGAATTAAAAGAGAAAAATAAGGGCTATCATATCTGAAGCGATAAATTATTGAGATGAAAATAAGTAGTGAAAATAATATTCAAACACTCTACACTGTTATTTAGTATAACGCTGACGGTTAAAACAACAGAAATTATAACGATTAACGGTAATTTATGTAAAACACCCATAGATAGGAAGTCTTTGTCAGCTATTGCTTATATTCTGCCTTTCCTACGGTTAGTCCAGATGATACATGGCTATGTACATACATACCCCCTGCATGAATATATCTTAATTCACACATATGTAAGTATGTATAATCATACATACATATACAAAGTTGTGTGTGCATATCTATCTATCTATCTATCATCTATCTATCTAACTATCTATCTATCTATCTATACATATATATATATATATATATATATATATATAAAGAGAGAGAGAGAGAGAGAGAGAGAGAGAGAAATAAATGTATACATATAGATATACATATATATATATATATCTGTATATATGTGTGTGTGTGCACGCAGACACACCCTCACACATGTGTATATGTAATTGTATCCATATATGAATGCATATATATATATATATATATATATATACACTTTATTATACCTTTGTATATATTTATATATATGTATGTGTATATATACATGCATACATTCAATTATACGTATGCATGTACATACATATGTATATATATATGTATGTATGTATGTATGGATGGGTGTATGGATGTATGTATGTAGTGTTAACAAGAAAGAGAAAGGAGAGAAGGAGGAAGGCAACTAACATTACACACGTGCGCACACGTGAATGTTGTTTTGTGTGGTACAATTACGACAAAAGGTAATTAAGTCACCTTTTATTGGACGCTGTAACTCTTTCAATCAAATGCACAAAATAAGGTGACAGGGGAAAAATCCAAAAGGACAGGTGTTCGCTTTACTTTGCCATACACTTGGCTGCTGCTGCTGCTGCTGCTGCTTCTACTACTACTACTACTACTACTACTACTACTACTACTACTACTACTACTGTTGCTTCTTGTTCTTGCTTGAATCATTTAAATTGTCTACTAGTAACCGAGGTTTCAATCATTTTAGGTAAGTGTACAACGTTTCACACTTGCACACATACACACACACATACACACACATATATACATACGCATGTATGTATATATATGTACGTATGCATCTCGTGGGTATAACTTTAAAGTGCATCAATAATGTGCTCTTTTATGGGAGTTCCAGGGGACGTGAGGGGTTGTGGAGTCACGTCTTAGCCAATATTGTTCTCAGGCTTCATTTGGCCCCGAATAGTAGCACGTATTAGGGTGCCAGGAATGGGTTAGTTAGCATACGAATTACTGGGAATGGACGACCCCCAGTTCTCGTTAGAACTTCATTGTAGAAGAAAAGTAGGCTTAGTACTGTGTAAAACTATATCCACTCAAAACAAATCCGTACACAGGAAATTCTTAGACCTTTGAAATATTTTTCATCGACCTACTGAATTTTGGAAGCGGTCTTATTCACTTATTAACTGACTTTCAGTAAATATGTATGTATGTATGTATGTATGTATGTATGTATGTATGTATGTATGTATGTATGTATGTATGTATGCATATATGTATGTGTGTGTATGTGTGTAGGTATGTATGTATGTATCTGTGTGTATATATGTTTGTATGTATGTATGCATGTACGCCTGTATGTATGTCATTGCTTAGTTTTATTTCAAGTTTTCTTGCCAATAGAGAGAAAGCCGGTTCCTAACCTAAATCCAAGGCTCCTTTATTGGAATTTCGACATCAACAGAGTATTTTTGTATATATGTATGCATGTACGTATGTATGTATATGAACAGATTTGTGTGTTTTATTTTATGTATGTCATCTTATGTATATACTTGCCTATTAATCATGGTTATATATACATAAATGATAAACTTCTGGGAAGTTTTACAGATTTTTCTGTTCCAGTGACGACTTGAATATGTAGTCTTCTAATCAGCTTTCTCCTTTCTGGTTTGAAAAGCCTAATTTCTCCAGATTGGTATTTAGGTAGTGTATTACATATCCCAATGCCTGAGATGCATTAGGTGAACAAATAATTCCTTTAAAATTAGAATTAACACTGCACAACTGTTCATTTACTTTAAAAATATTCATATAAGGCAATGCGTCTTTAATAATACGCTTTGCCCACAAGAGTCTGTTGAAATATGCAACTCCACGATAAAGTAGAATATATCTACGTATGAATACAGCAATCGTTGTAGACACTGTAAAAATGTGAAGCAGAAAAAAATCTAGATTCTGACCCTATTCTTCCACGTTTTAAGCTAGAATAAAGAAACCTTCACATCGTGGCTTCAATCATTCTTTCTTTCTTCCGTGCAAAGAAATATAAGAGTCAGAATTTAAAAAGTTCTTCTTCTTATACAGGAGGAGCTCGAACTTGCAAAGACACTAAATTTACAGACATCACACGCAGTAAAAGAAAATTCCACAGAAAAAACAAATTAAATTCTAAGCTAATTGTTGCCTTATTATAATACAGGGAGATCATATGAAACCTAAGATACGAAACGCAACATGCCAACCGAGGTAACATCTATCTTTTTACCATCCTGATTACTCTATCATAGGTAATGTTTATTTTATCAGATTGTTTTCAATTAATCACGCAATTTTCAAAATTCGATCATGTGGCAGTCTATTTTTGGACATTGTAGAGTGGGCGTGAGAGACTGAATCTGTCAGGTTTGACCAATAAAAGGTGTGGAATATTTTGGTCGGTTCTGGATTGTTTAAATATTTGAATAGTTAAGGGACGAGTTAACCGGTAAATTTCAATATGAAATTAATTTTAAATATTTAACAAAAACACAGCAAACAGAAAATTTAACAGAACAAAAACAAAATAAATATAACAAGCGAAAAATGTGTAGCTAATTCTTAATCAACAAACATCCTCTAAATCACTACAATTTCGCGAAGAAATTAAAGGGTGATGATTGTTAAAGAAAACAGCGCTCAATACAAAGAGCGTTCACAATCTGTGTAAACTAAAGAATTAATGAAGTTCCTTGTGGTATTTTGACTCATGGCATATTTTGATAATTTAGTATGACTGTCAGTCAAGGTGTATATTGGAAAAATTTAAGGTAACAACAAAGACAATATTTATATACAAATAATTATACTCTGCATTATGTATCGAGTTCTTCAACCCATGTTCCTTATAAATAAAGCAATACAAGTCTCAGTTTACATACGTACATACATACGACGGGCATCTTTCGGTTTCCATCTACCAAATCCACTGAAAAGGCTTTGGTCGGCCCGAGGCTTTCGTAGAAGACACTTGCCCAATGTGTCATGCAGTGGGACTGAACCCAGAACCATGTGATTGGGGAACAAATTTCTTACCACACAGCCACGGCTGCATTTATTTGTATGTATGTATGTATATTTATATATATGTGTGTGTGTGTGTGTGTTTGTGTGTGTGTGTGTGTGTGTGTTGTGTGTGTGCATGGATATTATATATTGGACTGTAATCATCTCAGGTATACGAACTAAAGCCACAAATATGTGATTTGTGGTGACGCACTAGCTGTGCATTAAAATATCTATAAATTCCATATGAATTATTTTCATTATTATCAATATATATATATAATATATATATATATGTGTGTGTGTGTGTCTGTGTGTCTGTGCGCGCGCGTGTGTGTGTGTGTATGTATATGTTTATTTGTCTTCATGCGAAATTGTAAGACAAACAATTTAATAATAAACAGACGGATTACTCAATATTCTTTTGTAAAGTTATAAAGAACATTGTTACTAATGGGAGATAACAATGTTAGTGGCTGTAAGCTTAAAACTGTATAGGTAAAATTAATATATATATATATATATATATATATATATATATATATAATATAAATAATTGCATATAACAAGGGCGCTATGACGCACCAACTTTGCTAACAAATAGGAGACAAAAATACTCCGAAGCCACAAGTATTAACACTAAATTTTTACAGTCAGGGTTAGAAAAAAACCAAGTGAATAAAAATTGCGCCTTACCTCTGCAAAATTGAAAGAAGGGATGTCTGTTAACCTGGTACCATGATTTTGAATTTAGCGCCAAATGTACTTGATTCTCTTCAGCCAAGTCAACTCATGACAATAACTATATTTCACTTCAACCTATGCCTGTGTTCGTTTCAGGGCCTCAACCGCATTGAGAAAACGAACTAAGTGAATTAGCATAGAAATATATAAAGAACATTATTGTGAGTAGATTTAACTGCAGATAATCAAGTGCATTTGGTACTAAATTTGAAATCATTATACCAGGTTAAGGCACAATCTTAATTCACTTAGTTTTTTTTCCAACCATGCCTATAAAATTTACTCTTAAATCTTGTGGGTTCGGAGTTTTTATGACTCCTATTTTGAGCAAATGTGGTGCTTCTTAGTACCTTAGTTATAAATAGATATCCAAACAGTTATTATGTGCTGACGAAGGGAAATAGCCATGAAACCGTGCGGTCCACAGATACCGTTTTCTGTTGGGTGGGGGTGCTGAACTCGCCTATATATATATGTATATATATATATATATATATGCCCGTGTGTGTGCGCACGCTAGCGCGCGTGTGTGTGTGCGTGCATGTGTATACATATATATACATACACACACACACTCACACAAGTACACACAAACCGGTATGTAAGAGATTGCGTCTGCATCTGAAAATAAATTTTTAGTTTAAGGGAAATAAAAGTATTTATTAACAACAATACATTTTTTATATAATTTGGTACGCATATGCCGATATAAACATATAGGGAAAAGGAAAACATTCGGCCTTCTACTGCTGGGCTGTGCAGACTTTATATATAATGGAACAGAGATTTTGTAGAATATATATGGCCTCCCTCGAGCAAACATCTGGACTCAGGTTTGATAACAGTCTCCATTGATCAATGTAAGCTAACGCATTGACCTTAAGACTTTGCTGGACGAATGTCAGGAGGTATGACACGGCCTTCATTTTCTGTCACAGACAATGGAATATTTGTCTGTATAACAGTGGGGACTTCATTTCGGTCGGTGCATGCTATCTGCCCTTCCACCCCTTCATTCTTTTGTTCTTTGACAAAGTTCTTTTAACCTAAAAAGAGCTAAATCGTTTCGGGCCCGTCAGAGCCGGTTGCCGATCAGACACCTCTTGGAATTTTAACCAGAGCCCCGTTGGCCAGGCTGCGGCCCTAATACCGCTCGGTGCCAGACCAATCCGCCTTGGGTGGCCCTACCAGGAACTAAAGTTCCCGGCGGCATAGCTCTGACACTGCCCGTTTACACTACCCTACCACTTTGAGGAGGGGTTGGACTTTAGGGAGCCAACACTGACGCGTAGAGATGATTGACAATGGCTCTCATTGACTTGCAAGGATACCTGTTCTTGATGCCCTGGACTTGTTGCTCAAACTTGACTCTTTTAACAATGTCTGATCGTAAAAAATGTTTCTTTTATTTTTCTTCTGGCCACAGGATACAGATTCTTGCAGGAGGCGAGGTATTCGTTTCTGATCTTAAAGACAAAGGACCTGACAACCTTATTTAAGGTTGCAATCTCAGAAACATTGGGGCTGGTGGCTAAGGCGACAAGAATCGCACACCTTTTCATTTTCTGCGTTAGATTCGAAGCTTCCATGTTAGAGCTGAAAAGAGAGATGATATATAGCTAAAGTGTGGTCCACTTTGGTTTCCGAAAGATTTGTTTCAAATAACCGACGAAAATATATACATACATATACACGTCCAAATATGCCCATTTAGTGGCTGGCAGTTGAAGCGACTGAGTTCATCTAAGGTTTGGCAAGCTTGCTTTTTATCGTACAGGGTGTCAAAAATAGCACTCTTTTCACCAAACAGGTTTGATGAGGTTACAGGTTTAGTGATTTAGTTAGCGACGGTCAGATCATGTACAACTTGTACTGGCTTACATGATTACCTGTAGCAGGTATCCGGGTATCTAACCTCACACACATACACATCACATACACACATGCACATACACACAGACAAACACACACACACACAAGCACACACACACAGACACGTGCGTGCGTGAATGTGTTTGTGTCTGTACATTCATAAACATGTATGTACGTATACGTATCTATCTACCCCTGTCTATATACCAATATATATAGTGAGAGTATGTGTGTGTGTATATATGTACATTCAGTGTAAAGAGAGGGGAGAGAGAGACGAAAGAGAGCAATGCGTACATTCCTATACGTATTACATATATATATATATATATATATATATATATATATATATATATATATATATATATATTATATATATATAATATGTATATATATACATATATATATATATATATATCTATATATATATATATAATATATATATATATATATATATATATATATATCTATATATAGATATATATATATACCATATGTACATTTAGTTGCACTTACATCAAGTTAGTGCAACTCCCTTCCTCCTTCCTTCCCTTTCTCCCTCACACCTTCTCTTCACTCTCTCTCTCTCTCTGTTTTTCTGTCCCTGCTTTCACCTCATGTCCTCACTCCCATTCTCTCTCTCTCTCTCTCTCTCTCTCTCTGTAATCGCTATTTGTTAGCTGGATTCACGTTAAGGTTTGATCTGCACCCCACTGTCAACCCGTACAAGATATACAAGATTATCTGCACCTGACCATTATACATACATACATACATACATACATCTCTCACTCTCTCTCTCTCTCTCTTTATATATATATATATATATATACATACATACGTGCGCGTGTGTGTTTGTATCTACACCTTCGCACTCAGGAACCCTAATCTATATTTTTTATATTCCTTCCTTGTTGTTTTTATTGTTGCTGAAGTGAATTCTACATTTTATTTATTTATTTTTCATTAAGGCTCTTTCTTAACAAATGTCTTATCTCAATTAACTTGTTGTCCTAAACCCTATATTCTGTATGACATTTTCCTCTTCTTTTTATTTCTGTTAGTTTTATTATTATCTTTTGTCAGACCTCATGTCCTACGCATTGTCATAATCGCGAATTACTGTCTATTATAATAGCAATTTCGTTCCTTTAACTTCAGTATTACATTTCTCGGTTTCTTATTGTATTTAGTCGTAGTTTTCCAACTTTTACGTGACGCTTTTCTTGTCTACTTTTCACTCTCTGACGCTTTTCACGTTGTTTATTCAGTCACAGTTTACAGTTGCTAATAAATGACGTGGACAAGAATTGCCATCTGCAAACATGAATGGATACGTTGACACAAACGACATTGTGTCAAGCTAATGTATAAACATGCATTCTACGTTTGTGTTTCAGAAATCTTTTCATTCATTGGTTTTTTCTGTTGTCTTCTGACGACTTGAATATGTAGTCTTCCTTAAGACACTATACGACGCATTTGAGAATACGGTGTAAGGTTATTACTGGCAACAGGATAAAATATTATACATACATACATACATACGTACATACATACGCACACAAAGACACACATTCATACATATATACATACATGCATATATATATATACATATATTATACATATATATATATATATATATAATATATATATACAAATATATATATACATATACAAATATATATACATGTTATATATATGTTTATGTACTATATATATAAATAAATAAAATATATATATATATATATATCACATGACTCACATGACTGACCAGACCATCATATGTTGTTACACATCGCTGGTCACAATGCGTTCGCATTGTTTTAGCCTTCGAATGACGCCACCCCGCTGGCTAAGCGAGCACGCAATATACATATATATATATATATATATAATATTATATAATATATATATATATATATTATATATTATATATATATATATATATATATATATATATCTATATATATATATACAGAGATAGAGGGAGAGAGAGACAGACAGAGAGGTATGAGAGGTAATGGTGTCAATAAGACCAAAAGGTGTCAGGTAATGCTGAGTAAGTGCTATGGACAGACTATAGTTAAGCTCCAGCTGTAAGACCTTCTATTTGTAAATGTTCTGAAATCTTTCACAGACTGTGTAAATTCTTTTTCCCTGAATTATTGTGTACTGTTTTTTTTTTCCTTTTTACTATGATACTTATCTTATAGTAAAGAAAAATTGCGTATATGTCATGGTCGTTTCACTTTATCTTACTATTTTTTGTTTATAACTAATAAGAACAAAAACTGAAATAAAAATCTGATATTAATTGAGCAATGCAGGAAAACATTTTTACAACTGGCAAGCGTTCTTTTAGAATACTAACCGAATCTTCCACCAACCAAACCTTACCATTTCAAAGAAAATGAAGAAAACAACGGGTAAAGTATTTCCGATATATAAGATGTTATAGACAAGAGTCAGAGGTTTTCTTTTATTTTTGGATAATTTTCAACAATAAGGGTTAAATTCATGAATTATTCAAATTAAGGCGTTCTAAGTATGATTTCTGATGTTATTAGTAACTGATCATCCAGTGACTGAGTTGACGTTTCGTTTTCTCCCTTGTTCAAGCACTCAACGAACAATGGGTTAGAAATTTCACACATTTACAATTACACAAGCACACATATATGAAATGTATCCTACTTACTATATCTTCAGTATTCTAAAATACACCCTTCTTTACACATATTTTCAGTCAGTGGATTACGGTCATGCGGAAGCATCAGTCTGAATAAATCGACTCCTGCTACTTAATTTTAGAGTCCATTACTTATTCTTATATCTTTTGCCGAACCGCTAGTTTACGGTTACTTTCAAGAACACACGCCAGTCGTCAAGCGACGAACGGCGCCAACACAACACCAAGACGTGCACACACACACACACACACACACACACACACACACACACACACACACACACACACACACATACGTATCTATCTATCTATCGATAAACGCAATTTATAAATAGATACACACATGGCTGAGTGATAAGAAGCTTGCTTACCAACCACATGTTCTAGGTTTTCTACTATAGCCTTGGGCCAGCCAAAGCCTTGTGAGTGGATTTGGCAGACGGAAACTGAAAGAAGCCCATCGTATATACATATATATATATATATATATATATATTTAACATGCACATACACACATAAATACACACACACATAAATATATGAATATATTTATGCGTGTGTTTGTCCTCCTGCCATCGCTTGCCAACAGATGTTGGTGTCTTTACGTCCCCTAACTTAGAGCTTCGCCAAAAACAGAAGGATAGTAGAATAAATACTAGGCTTACAAAGAATAAGTCGATTTCTTCGACTAAAATCCTGTGACTGCTCTAGCATGGCCTCAGTCTGAAACAAATCAAAGAATAAAAGAATATTATTTTCTACTCTAGGCAAAAGGCCAGGAATTTTTGGGAGGGGAGGCAGTGTATTAAATCGATCCTAGTATGCAACTGGTACTTCATTTATCGACCCCGAAAGGATGAAAAGCAAAGTCGACCTCGGCGGAATTTGAACCCTGAACGTAAAGAAAGACAAAATACTGTTAAGCATTTCTCCCGGTGTGCTAACGTTTCTGCCAGCTCGCCGGCTTAACACAAATATATTAGTAATGTTTGAATAGTTCAGATTTTTTCTGAAAATTTAAGAATTTGTAGTGTTATTTGAAGTGTGAAGAGAAACAAGGAAAATCAAAGAGAATCCACATTTGTTTAGAATTAAAATAATAAACTTTACGGTAAGGTGGCGAGCTGGCAGAATCATTAGCACGTCGGGCGAAATGCTTAGCAATATTTCGTCTGCCGGTGCGTTCTGAGTTCAAATTCCACCGAGATCGACTTTGCCTTTCATCCTTTCGAGGTCGATAAATATCTCTCTCTATGGACAGACCGTGTGTATTCCTTCTAATAGTGAAGGCGGAAGACCTGAAAATAAACTGATCGTTCTTACTTGATAGAGAATAAATAAATACATAAATTATAAAATACACATCTATCTTTATTCTTTATTCGTTATTCATTCTTGCAATCACCTTCCAAGCTTTACGTATATATGTATGTATATATATATGTATGTATATATTATATATATATATATATATATATATATATTATATATATATATATATATATATATAGCACATTCATATATATATATATATATATATATATATATATATATATATATATATATAGATACATATATTTATATATATATGTATATATGCATGACTATATAACTACATACATGCATACACATGTAACAGAAAAAGAGAACTGGATTATTTTAGTAACTCGAAACTTTCACCTTTCCCCCAACACGCATTTCTGCATTTACCTGACTAACATGACACCTGAGTCTAACTATTATGCGTTTACGTGCAGTTCATTGCCTTCCACGCATGAACAAATAATTTCTGTCTTCGAAATGTCGTTAAGTGCAGCAGGTTGACCAGACACTCAGATTTTATGTCAAACCAAACTCACTCTAGTTTTTTGTCACCAAATACCATTGCCATCTCTAATTGATTGCTAACAAAATTGATGTAATATATTTTAAAGTTGGATACAGGGTTCAGTGTTAGTACACCAGGTTTAAGCACAATAAAAAGAAAGAAAATAAATATAATTGAAAATGATTGAACGTGATCAATAAGGAGGATTCCAAAAAAATATTTGTAAATGTCAATTTGTTTTCTTGGATAACATTTTGCTGGAATCAAGTATTTAAACCAATTTTTTCTCATATTATGATAAACAGACACGAGATTATATGATAATATGACGTCATTTTTTTTTACCTACCTGCATAAATGATACATTTTTCCCCACTTACTTTACGGATTTGTGCTTACAAGAGAACATGCGTGTAATTGCTTGATCTATTAGAGTTAGCAGCCGAGTAGATCACAAATCACAGCGTGCCATTTCAAAAGAAGGAATGATACAATCAGTAATGGGCTCCGAGATACACTAAGTTAAAATATATAGAGAGGGTGATTTGTTCGACTAAACTATTCAAGACAGCAGCGTTACACCCTTTAAGATTTCTGCAGTTTAATGACTGAAAGAAGTATATTTTCCTAAAGCGATAGATACATGCACACACACAGACACACACACACACACACGCACATATATATATATATATAAATAAGCAACGAGGATATCCATAGGTAATGCAGTACGATCGTTTCAAGCAACTCCATTTAACTGAACAATGCAATCACTACATTAACTTAAATGCAGAGCAATCCTCAGGTGCATAAAGACATAGAATTGAATTAAATTAAAACAGATGGACACATTATTATAATTTTACCTAAAACCCCCAAGAAGGTAAGGAGATAGACAAAGAAGTATCTAATTCATCTGAATTTAAATTTTTGCTATATATATATTACCCTTTGTCTTATTTTAGTAATTAGACTGCGGCCATGCTAGGGTACTACATCAGAGAATCTCTAGTCGAAAGAATCGACCCCATTCCTTGTTTTTTAAAACCTGGTATTTATCTATCGGTCTCTTTCGCCAAATCATTATGTTACAGACATAAACACCAGCACCGTTTGTGGAGTGGTGATGAGGGACAAAGGCAGACAGTCAGATAGACAGACAGATACACACACACACACACACACTGGGTAGTACGTATCTTTTATTTATTGAATTCTATGATATGATTTTAATCTCAGATTATAATTGACTATTTGTACTATAATATTAAAATTACCGCATATTTATATCTTATCCTCTGAGAAAACTGATTATATACTGATTCAATGATCAATAAATAAGATTGTTTGATGCAAAGTAATCTAAACGGTAGAAATAATTGCTAAGAAACTTTGATTTTGACATTTTGGGATTAAGAAAGCAACATAATGGATGCTTAAATCTTACCTTTGATGACAAATATTCTTAACATGTAACATAATTTGGATTCGATGTTTAGAATACTATTATATTAACGATATTGTACATCTGGCTATTAAAGCCGATCCTGTTTATGATATACAGTAGAATCTCGTAGTGCGAGTGCACCACAGTTCGAGCAATTTGCTGTACGAGCCGAGGCTCGTGCGAATTTTTGTCTTGAAATACGAACGGAAATCCACAGTACGAGCGAGTTTCATACAAGCGACCGCTAGTTGGCACAGAGCTCGCACTCGCTCTGCCAACAAGTGCAGCCTCCGCTCGCTCAGTTCACGTGTTTATCTCGTTGTTGCAGCATCCCTATTGTGTTTTCCAAATTTTAGTTTTTAGTGTTGTGTGCTTTTACTATAATTTTATAATAATTAGTTGTATTAGCCATGGGTCTTCAGAAGATTAGTGCAAAGGTCAGAACCGAGAAGAAAAAGCTGGTTACGATAGAATTAAAGAAGGAAATCATCAATAAACCTGAGAGAGGTATATGTGTGGTGGACATATCACGTCAATATGGCCGAAGTATCGACGATCTGAACCATCCTGAAGAAAAAGGATGAGATCAAAGCCGTTTCAACAACCAAAGGTTGTCTCCAGGCTCTCTAGTGATGTCTAATTTTAAGAAATTGTACACCAAGCACCTGTTTCATCGGTGCATTGAAGTCACTGAAATACAAATCTAACTCTTCGTGAGTTTTGGAAGGAGCCCTACAGCATTGTTAGAACCTGTAAATCATTGAAATAGCCTGGCAGGGTGGAACGAGGAGAACGCTGGATTCTGCAGGAGGAAACTATGGCCTAACTGCGTTTCCGAAACAGACTTCGAGAGTTTTGAATCTGAGACACCTCTAGTCGAGGAGATAGTGTCTCTTGGCAAGTCCATGGGCAACGAGGTTGATGACGAGGACATTAACGATCACGTCGAGGAACACTCAGAGGAAATGACGACAGATGAACTCCTGCAGGTTCAGGAGCAGCAACATTCGGATGCGGTGGAAGAGATTGGCTCCCCGGAAGAGAACAGTGTAGCGGAGGTTATCTCTACGCGTGACACAAAGGCAGTGTTGGTAATGTGGCAGTATGTTTCTGAATTTGTAGCAAAAAAATCATCATAAACAAGTATTTACAGGTCATACAGCTGCTTTATTTAATAACTCTGCTCTGACGCATTTTCGTAACATTTGAAAGGCAGGAAAAAGCAGACTCCTCTTGATATGTTTTTCCACCAAAAAGCTAGTGTGAACAGTGAAGAAAGATTCCAAAAAGCTTACATTAAGCGAAGTGTGAGAGAAATCGCTAGAAGTCTTTCTTCCTGAAGTCTTAATGAAAACAGAATCTCCTTCCAAACAGTAATCCCCCTCCTCTTTCTCAACGCTGCATCGTCTTCCTCGTGCACAAATCATCCCATCTTTAAGGTAATTCATTGAATAAAACCAGTTTTCATATTTCTTTTGCATTCTCTTTTATTATGTTTTTATAATTGTCATGTTCCTTGTAACTGTACCTTTTCTGTTTTAAAACCCATAAAAAATGATTTCGGGGTAATTTTGGGGGTCTGGAACGGATGAATTTTATTTTAATTAATTTCAATGGGGAAAACTGATTTGTAAAACGAGTAGATCGTAAAACGTGCTCGGCCATAGAATGAATTAAACTCGTTCTGCAAGGTATCACTGTACTTGTTAATTCAAATTCTGCAGTTGTCTCCCTTTTTCATTTCTGTTTTCGGTTACAGTTAATTACTAAGACAATAACTTACCTACTTCACAAATATTTGATTTTCATCCATTCTCATGGTTTGGCTTACTTATAATAAGCACGTTACTGTTTAGTGCTTTATAGTATTCTTCAATAGAGGATAAATGCGATGGAGCAAATTCGCACAAGGCCAGTAATTGCACTGGAAAACGTAAATCGACTATATCGACCCCAGTGCATAACTGGTACATATTTCATCAAGAAAAAGATCTCCTCGGTGGAATTTGAATTCAGAACGTAAAAAAACGGAGGAAATGTGTCTAAGCATTTTGCCTGTCTTGCTAACGATTCTGCGAACTCGCCACCTTACGGTGAACTATATATATTAGTGTCAAATTTTGGCACAAGACCAGCATTTTGGGGAAAGAGTGTAAGCCAGTTACTTAAATCCTAGTACTCAACTAGTACGTAATTTATTGACCTTGAGGCAAATTTGACATCGGCGGAATTTGAACTGATCAGAACGCAGATAAGCATTTTGCCCGGTGTGCTATCCATTCTGCCAATCTGTCACCTTACAGAGCAATCT
>NC_043005.1:79644597-79660180 GCF_006345805.1 Octopus sinensis | reverse complement strand
GTCAGATAGACAGACAGATACACACACACACACACACACTGGGTAGTACGTATCTTTATTTATTGAATTCTATGATATGATTTTAATCTCAGATTATATTGACTATTTGTACTATAATATTAAAATTACCGCATATTATATCTTATCCTCTGAGAAAACTGATTTATACTGATTCAATGATCAATAATAAGATTGTTTGATGCAAAGTAATCTAAACGGTAGAATAATTGCTAAGAAACTTTGATTTTGACATTTTGGGATTAAGAAAGCAACATAAGGATGCTTAAATCTTACCTTTGATGACAAATATTCTTAACATGTAACATTAATTTGGATTCGATGTTTAGAATACTATTATATTAACGATATTGTACATCTGGCTATTAAAGCCGATCCTGTTTATGATATACAGTACTCGTAGTGGCGAGTGCACCACAGTTCGAGCATTTGCTGTACGAGCCGAGGCTCTTGCGAATTTTTGTCTTGAAATACGAACGGAAATCCACAGTACGACGAGTTTCATACAAGCGACCGCTAGTTGGCACAGAGCTCGCACTCGCTCTGCCAACAAGTGCAGCCTCCGCTCGCTCAGTTCACGTGTTTATCTCGTTGTTGCAGCATCCCTATTGTGTTTTCCAAATTTTAGTTTTTAGTGTTGTGTGCTTTTACTATAATTTTATAATAATTAGTTGTATTAGCCATGGGTCTTCAGAAGATTAGTGCAAAGGTCAGAACCGAGAAGAAAAAGCTGGTTACGATAGAATTAAAGAAGGAAATCATCAATAAACCTGAGAGAGGTATATGTGTGGTGGACATATCACGTCAATATGGCCGAAGTATCGACGATCTGAACCATCCTGAAGAAAAAGGATGAGATCAAAGCCGTTTCAACAACCAAAGGTTGTCTCCAGGCTCTCTAGTGATGTCTAATTTTAAGAAATTGTACACCAGCACCTGTTTCATCGGTGCATTGAAGTCACTGAAATACAAATCTAACTCTTCGTGAGTTTTGGAAGGAGCCCTACAGCATTGTTAGAACCTGTAAATCATTGAAATAGCCTGGCAGGGTGGAACGAGGAGAACGCTGGATTCTGCAGGAGGAAACTATGGCCTAACTGCGTTTCCGAAACAGACTTCGAGAGTTTTGAATCTGAGACACCTCTAGTCGAGGAGATAGTGTCTCTTGGCAAGTCCATGGGCAACGAGGTTGATGACGAGGACATTAACGATCACGTCGAGGAACACTCAGAGGAAATGACGACAGATGAACTCCTGCAGGTTCAGGAGCAGCAACATTCGGATGCGGTGGAAGAGATTGGCTCCCCGGAAGAGAACAGTGTAGCGGAGGTTATCTCTACGCGTGACACAAAGGCAGTGTTGGTAATGTGGCAGTATGTTTCTGAATTTGTAGCAAAAAAATCATCATAAACAAGTATTTACAGGTCATACAGCTGCTTTATTTAATAACTCTGCTCTGACGCATTTTCGTAACATTTGAAAGGCAGGAAAAAGCAGACTCCTCTTGATATGTTTTTCCACCAAAAGCTAGTGTGAACAGTGAAGAAAGATTCCAAAAAGCTTACATTAAGCGAAGTGTGAAGAGAAATCGCTAGAAGTCTTTCTTCCTGAAGTCTTAATGAAAACAGAATCTCCTTCCAAACAGTAATCCCCCTCCTCTTTCTCAACGCTGCATCGTCTTCCTCGTGCACAAATCATCCCATCTTTAAGGTAATTCATTGAATAAAACCAGTTTTCATATTTCTTTTGCATTCTCTTTTATTATGTTTTTATAATTGTCCTTTTCCTTGTAACTGCACCTTTTCTGTTTTAAAACCCATAAAAAATGATTTCTGGGTAATTTTGGGGGTGTGGAGCGGATGAATTATATTTTAATTAATTTCAATGGGGAAAACTGATTTGTAAAACGAGTAGATCGTAAAACGTGCTCGGCCATAGAATGAATTAAACTCGTTCTGCAAGGTATCACTGTACTTGTTGATTCAAATTCTGCAGTTGTCTCCCTTTTTCATTTCTGTTTTCGGTTACAGTTAATTACTAAGACAATAACTTACCTACTTCACAAATATATGATTTTCATCCATTCTCATGGTTTGGCTTACTTATAATAAGCGCGTTACTCTTTAGTGCTTTATAGTATTCTTCAATAGAGGATAAATGCGATGGAGCAAATTCGCACAAGGCCAGTAATTTCACTGGAGAACGTAAATCGACTATATCGACCCCAGTGCATAACTGGTACATATTTCATCAAGACAAAGATCTCCTCGGTTGAATTTGAACTCAGAACGTAAAAAAACGGAGGAAATGTGTCTAAGCATTTTGCCTGTCTTGCTAACGATTCTGCGAACTCGCCATATAACGGAGAATTATATATTAGTATCAAATTTTGGCACAAGGCCAGCATGTTGGGGAAAGAGTGTAAACCAGTCACTTAGACCCTAGTGCTCAACTGGTATGTATTTTATCGACCCTGAGGCAAAATTGACATCGGCGGAATTTAAGCTTATATCGTACAGATGGTCAAAATGCCGATAAGTATTTTGCCTGGTGTGCTGTCGAGTCTGCCAATCTTTCGCCTTACAGAGCAATCTCTATATCTATAAATGGCAAAATGTCTGTGTATCTGTGTGTCTGTGTGTCCTTTATAAAATCCAGTTTTTCACGTAAAAGGCTCGCATTTTCTACGGGCTTTCAAAACTGTCTGAGGGTTGTCGTGAAGATCTTTTCATTTCCCCAGCCACTCCAGAAAACCATTAAAAAAATCGATAAACAGACCCCATATGACCGTAAGTTATTTTGCCGCCAAATTCGAGTTTTTCGCTTTCTTCTGGCTCCTTTTTTGTCCGACTAATGGCATGTGCACATTCCCGCCAATTTTTCATGATTATGTCGTTCCAGGTGTGAAAACCGAAGTCCAATGAATATTAATTACTCTCATAAAAAGTTCCAACTAGCTCATAAACTACAAAACTGGCCCGGGCGGAAATGTGATAAGAAACGTAGCTCTTGATTTAGTGAGAAATGTTTACTGCGACCCGGCAACGAACAACAAGCACTAGCACAAGACACAGGAACGCCGGGTCATAGTGCTAGTATATATTAAACCCTTTGACGATGGTGCTCCAGCATGTGCTCCTTACGGGCAAATCTTCTTTGATCAAAGGTCTATTTATGTAGGGTTTAGCTGAAACCAATAAGAAATTAAAAAGAACGTATACAATATATATGACTCTAAGTTTATTGTTAGCATAGGATCTGACTTTATCCGATTTTCTGCCAACGCTCTCCAGCTGTCGTAATGAGTTTATTACAGGAGTGAAAACCCAAGTTCTAAACGTTTGTATTTTACGCTTGTGTTGCATTTATTAAATTTACTCGTTGATTTCTTTCTTGCTACACACATGGTTCGTTGATATATTGGTTTGTCCGGAAAGTTTGTGCCGAGATTTAAAGGAAAAAACAAAGGTCTATAAATACTCGCCATTACATTTTTAATCAACCAAATATGAACGATTTTGTTGCACAATGCGTTTCTATCTTCCTTTAACTTGAAAATATCCTCATCTCAGAATTGGGGTGGTTTCATCATGGCAAAGAATTCATCAAGGTATCTTTTTACGTTATCCAAGGAATTGGAATTGTTACCATTAAGACTATTCTGCAGAGACCCGAATAAGTGGAAATCTGAAAGAGCAATATCTGGTGAATATAGAGGGTGGGGTAACACATCCCAGCCGAGCTGCAGCAATTTTTGTCTGGTTCCCAAAGAAACGTGCGGTCTTGCATTATCATGTTGGAAAACAACACCCTTTCTGTTGGCCAATTCTGGACGTTTCTCTTGAATTACTCGTCCAGTTGTGTGCAGTATTTCTCAGAATTAATTGTCTGGTTACTTGGGAGAAAGTCATAGTACAGAATTCCTTTCCAATCCCACCAGACACAAAGCAAGATTTTTTAGGGTGAAGACTCGCTTTTGGGTGACTAAGGGTGGCTCATGTCGCTCACTCCAGGATCGCTTTCTCTGACATTTCGGTAGACACTCCATTTCTCATCGCCTGTCACAATTTGCTTTAAACAAAGGCGCGTTTTCATTCCGTTTATAAAGCGAGTCACAGATGGAAATGCGATCCAAAAGTTCTTCCATTCAATTCATGTGGTACCCAAACATCGTAGCGACTTTTGTAGCCCAGATTTACCAGGTGCTCATGAACGACGTAATTTGATAGGTTGAGGCTTTCTGCCAATTCTCGGGTTGTGCAATGTAGGTTATTCTCAATTAATGACTTGATTTGGTCATCATCTGTAGTGGATGGTCTGTCTGATCGTTCTTTATCAATAAGGCTACAATCTCCTGCTCTGAACCTTGCGAACCACTTCTGCACAGTTCTTTCGTATAAAGAAACATCACCGTAAACTGCACATATTTCTTTGGTTGCTTGTGAGGCATTTTTCCATTTACGGAAAGAAAAGCACCAAGTGCCGAAAATGAAATTTCTTATCTACCATTTTAAAGGGTTACAGAATTAATACAGGTTACAGGAACATAAACCTTCTTGCACAAAAAGATAGCTGAAACTGTGCTCTAAATGGAGGTGTAGTCAAATCCTATTTTATGGACTCAACCACGTTCTAGATTAAGTCGAAAGGTAAGCTACTATAAATCGGCACGAACTTTCCGGACAACCCAATATATTGAAGGTATCGCGAAAGTCACCATGTCGTGCACATATGGTTGTGATGCATGTACCTAGTGTATTCTTGTCAGACAGGTAGTAATGATGGGTATACTGGGCTTCGTATATTTTACCCCAAAGTCACTTTGATAGCATGCACTGCTCTCACACTCAATGATAATGATAATAATAATTAATATCCCTTCTGCTATCGGCGCAAGGCTTGAAATATAGGGGAAGGGGTTAATAATTATAATGTATATATGTATGTATGATTACATACAATTGGCAAACCGGTAATTTGAAAAAATAAAAAAGCTATACTCTTTGTCATTACGGTACACATCAATAAATGTCGAAGCCAAATAGATAGAGTGTAGCGACATGTACAAGTGAGCAAAAATATGTGTGAATACTATACTGTTATATTGATGTCACGCAACATCTAACAGTTGGGATTTAACTACTTAGAGAGAGAGCAATGACTGAATATAAGAGGATCATTAATTATGAATGCTGAGATGATGAGGTGGATAAATATAGACAATGAACAGCTGGTCGATCTGAAAGTGAAACATTAAAAGAGAATGAGCGGGTTCAACCACACACACACACACACACACACACACACACACACACACACACGCACACACACACATACACACACACACACACACACACAATCTTACATGCGCGCCCGTGTATATATAAGTGTGTTAGTGTGTGTCTGGTTTGTGAGAGAACATATTGGAACCCTGGGTTTCATGTCAACAGACAAGAACAAACCATATTACAATTGTTGAGTTTAAGAATCGTGACTGCTGTCCGAGACAGAATTATCATTAATGCATGTATGTATGTATATATGCTTACATACATACATACATACATACATAAACACACACATATATATGTGTGTATATGTGTGTGTGACTGAAACAGAATTACGTGAAAATACTGGTATGCATAATATATAAAATGTATATACAGACGAGGAACAGTATTAGGTATAATAATTTGTTAAAAACACGAGACTTAGCTGAGAATACGGGTAGATTGCCAGTCAAGATGTTTCAACCTGGTTTGGTCTTGTCAGAGGTGAAATCACAGACCTTCGTATTTAAGCTGAGAATGTTTGAAAAGGATATTAAAGAATGTGTGTTTTAAAGACGGTTGTATGTCACTTAAGCGGGGTTTGCCAGCTTTTCACAGAAGATAAAGGCACCTCGTTGAAAATCTCTTATTGGGTGGTTATCGTGGTAGGTACTGGTTCTGGTTTTAGCAAAGAGAAGATATCTGTAGTACCAAATATTTTACATCTTTCATGTTCGCCATGTTTCTTGGTATTCGTTGCGACATTCAGCTCGCTGAGTTCAAATCTAGCCGAGGTCACTCTTGCCTTTCTGGGCCGATGAAAGTGTTTCAATCCAATGTGGTGGATTGGTGGATCTTTAAGAACGTAGTACTGCATGTTCTTTGCATATTTGTTCTTCCTCTTTGCACTCCGGGTTCAATTCCAGCCTTAAAGATAAATCTAATCCGTCTCATTGTTTTAAACGGTATCGTAACAGCATTTAGTGGAATCCAATTTGTTGCTAGTATACAAACCTGATCTGAGGTTTTAGGATCCCTTTCTTCCTCCCTTCCTATTCACCGAGTCTCCTAAGTCCTATAAAGAGTCATGTGCAAAGATTTCCCTCCTGAGAAAAAAAAAGATACTACTAATTTGAAACTTTTAATTCAATAATGTATCTACATTAAACAAAAGTATCATACATGCAGCTGAAACGGTGTAGAAAAAGCTATTTTGTGTTGTAGTTGAAGTTATTGTTCTTGTTATTTAGACCCATAACAGACCTGAAAGGACAAGCAATTTAAAGATAATCGGTGAAACAACTAATTTCATCTATGCACCTACTGTTTCAAAAATATCCAGAGTCAAGAGCAGCATCATCGTGCGCAGTTCGATAGTGTGTGCTGTCTCTGCTATGACTGTACTCCAAGTGTTGTTTGGATTTAGCTTGCATCTACAGCTATACCTATGGTTAAGCACATTCCATCTTGACTATTCTGCCTTCATTTGCATTAAAGTTTACATAGAATTGTGAGTTCTTTCATTTTAAGGTCCTAGAATGTATTTTAGAGAAGGTAGCTGCAACTGCGAACAAGTTGAGAGACCGCATTGTGGCTCATTCGTTGTCTATGTTTATATTATGTTGCCTTAGGTCAGTCCTGATTGAGCATTCCATATGTGACTATCTCGTCTTTGTCTTAAGTAAAGAGACCGAAGGACCACATCATGGAATGTATTTTTGCTAAAGTAGTAGGAGTGTGAATTGAGGAATGTATAACTGCTATATCTAGCAGATCGAGTGAAGTTGTAATTGCTCCCATGGTGATTACGTTTGTATTTATCCAAGATTTGAAGTGACCAACAGAATAGACAAGTGTGGATGAAATGAACTCGATCACAGCGCTATGATTGTTATTTATCTGCACCTAGCTCTGATCTACATTCAAACAATATAGTAAACACTAATGCATAATTGCAGCAACCTTCACTACAAATTCAGGACTTTCAAAATTGAAAGAACTAGTGTATGAATGCGTGTGTGTGTATGTGTGTGTATTAAATGATTTTTACGGCAGACGTAACTAGGGGTGTAACTAGAAGCTTTATTAGCAACAACAATCGTTTCCGCTTCACTCTGCACTGTTCCACTAGAGGATGTGGAAAGATGTCATGACATCAGATGCAACGCACAGTGCGGTAAGTCTTATCAGGTGACGTGGTTTGCTGGGAGCAAAAACGAAATGTAAATCTGGTAACTTTTGAAGCATGTTATATCACCTGATGAAGCTATACTGCATGGTGTGTTGCATCTGATATCATTACATCGTTTCACATCCCTGGAGAGCAGTGCAAATGAAACCGAAACGATTGTTATGCTAATAAAGCTTCTGGTTACACTCCGTCTGCAGTATCAGTCATTTCAAAACACCCTACATGCACCTTGGAATTCCAGACGTAGATCAAATGATGAACGCGCAGTAATACCGATAACCGATGACGCCTAGTAGCCACAGGTGGTGAACGTGCTCTGCAGAGCACTACCTGAGACTTACCTTGAAAGAAAGTTTGGATACTGTATTTCATGTCTCCTTTCTAAACTTTAATTCTTTAATTATATATTTAAATTTCATATACATATACGTATATATATATTACTCTTTACTCTTTTACTTGTCTCAGTCCATTTGACTGCGGGCCATGCTGAGCAGCACCCCTTTAGTCGAGCAACTTGACCCCGGGACTTATTCTTTTTGTAAGCCCAGTACTTATTCTATCGGTCTCTTTTTTGCCGAACCGCTAAGTGACGGGACGTAAACACACCAGCATCGTTGTTCAAGCAATGCTAGAGGAACAAACACAGACACACACACACACACATATATATATACATATATACGGCAGGCTTCTTTCTTTCAGTTTTCCGTCTACCAAATCCTCACAAGGCATTGGTCGGCCCCGGGGCTATAGCAGAAGACACTTGCCCAAGATGCCACGCAGTGGGGACTGAACCCGGACCATGTGGCTGTTAGCAACTACTTACCACACACAGCCACTCCTGCGCCTATATATATATATATATATATATATATTATATATATATAATATATATATATATATTATATATAATATTATATATAATATATATATATATGTGTGTGGTGTGTGTGTGTGTGTGTGTGTGTGTGTGTGTGTGGTGTGTGTGTGCGCGTGTTTGTGTGTGTGTGTGGTGTTTGTGGAAAGGTAAAGTTCAATTTAATCCTTTACTTTTTGGAGCTTTCCAAAGGGCGATTTCTAAGAAAGATTCTTCATATTTCGTTGGTAGCTTACTGGCGTAAGATTTTTGCAAATATGAAATTATTACATGCGTGAGGTATAAAATGAGAATTTATGGAAAAGTATCACATAGAAACTCAACAGACTGTTAAAGATGGAGAAGAGAAGATATTAAAATTTTACAATATTTTTACAATTCTTTTTTTTTAAATTTGTAACATCTCTTCTTCCTTCACAGTTTGTTGAGTTTCTATGGGATACTTTCCATACATTCTCATCTCACACATTATATAAATACATATGTACGTATATATATATATATATATATATATATATATATATATATACATACGGATGTATGTATGCATATGAATATATGTGAATGTATGTCTGTACATATATATCACAAGGATCTTTGTCCTTCCCAAGTCATAGCCTCATAATGCCGGTTTCTCGGATTCTGTGGCATATATACTACCCCCAATGGACGTGACTGTCGCAGAATTACTCATGTTTGCCAGTAGAGAAACGAAGAAATGTAGAGTGTTTCCTCAAAAGCACAATGCACATCCCTGTGCAGGACACGAAACGACAGTGATACGATTATGAGTGTGACACCCTTACCACAAACCCAGGCGCCTCCATTTTTGCGCTGTGCGTGTGTGAGTGTATGTACGTGTGCATGCGTGTGTGTGCTTTGGTGTGTTTCTGTAAGCCTATGCATATATTTTTATGTATGTAAGTATGTATGTATGTATGTATGTATGTATGTATGGATATATACATGCATAGATTTATGAATATATACGGACGTATATAATTACATGTTTGTATATGTATGTAGAGAGATTTTGTATGCATAACGTATACATATAAGCGCAGACATACCCATTGACAACCCGCAAATACATATATGTTGTATTCATACATACATATGTATGTATGCATCATATATATATATAGTATATATATATAATATATATAATATATATAATATATATATATATATATACATAGATATACATATATATGTATACAGATACATAGACACACACATATATATATATATATATTATATATGAAATGTCCATGGATCAGTTATTTTCTATCAATTCCTCCCATGATAATAACTAGTTAGTTTATTTTGAAATCAATATGGACCGTTGGAGAGTTGCCCCACCTTTTTATTTGTTCATTTCAAAAAAAATCCTTTATATATTTGTATTGCTATAATTAAGAGGAAAGAAGAAAACAGAAAGCCTAAATAATCTGAGTAGTGCATCGTGATTATAGTATCTCAATAAACATATTTAACTGAAACATAATGGCCTCAGCTAATTATGCCAGTTGATGTTAACTCTCTCGGAACAAGCCAGTTTCTGAATTCGTTTTGCTGTTCATATGAAAATCGACATTACATACTGGTTGAGTCTTGTCTTCCTTATAAACCTACGCTACTAGTCAAACAATTGCTTTGTCGTAAATAATGCAGAGAGCAATTAACAAATCTATCTTGCATTCACATATACACAATGCAAGACGAGGTACAAATAATGTAAAAACAAAACACACGGATACAATAAGATATAAAATGGGGCAAGATAATGATCTAACCGTTAACTTCAGCATTGAATACAAAACAACTTTTTTTCGTATATCCGTGCAAGATTTGAACTTATTTTCATCCGTGCAGGAGGCAGGTGTAATGACGACATGAACACATGGTTTAATACGTCAGAACTAAGCAAGCAGAACGTATATGACATCGATAAAAAGGAAGCAGCCAAGCGTGTATCATCATCGGGGTTTTGAACGGAAGTGTGAATCGTATAGAATATTGAACGTAAGCAACAAACGAACATTAAGTTAAATGAGCTGTGTTTAGATGATAAGCTGTTTAAGAGAAGGAAGTCTAAAGGAAAATTACAATGAAGAATAATGGGACGGCAATAGTAAACCGATCAATCACACATTATTCGGCTTCCCACTTTCGATGTGTCATAAAACACAGCGATGGAAGAAATTATATGGAGTCCTTAGTAGTTGTTCGACCAATACACTTGGAGAGCGATGATAAATGGATGTTATATAATAGAATGGACACATATCTATAGTTCTCCATGTTGATTTAGTCTCATAACGGAAAGCAGTAAAGCACCTTCGATACAACTAATTAATCTACTCAAACGTTTTTAACTACCGACGACGGTGTCCACGATCTTTAGACAAGAGCAACAGACACACAAACACACGTGTCGAAGTCATATACTATTTATCTATTTTAAGTCTTCCCAGAGAAAGACACAGCGATGAGTGTAACACCGTCAAACAGTATTTAATCTCTTTTCCAATTGTGTTCCTACTGCATTGGACTCTGTTTACTTGGCCTTGATTATTTTGCCTCAAACTTATTTAAAGACATTTAATCCTGCCCCTTTATTCATTTCGTAATTTCTATGATTTGCCTCTGTTACTCTTTTACTTGTTTCAGTCATTCGACTGCGACCATGCTGGAGCACCGCCTTTAGTCGAGGAAATCGTCCCCAGGACTTGTTCTTTGTAAGCTTCTTTGTTTCTTTTGCTGAACAGTAAGTTACGGGGACGTAAACACACCAGCATCAGTTGTCAAGCGATGTGGGGGGGGGGGACAAACAGACACACAAACACACACACAAATAAATATATATATATATTTATATATATATAAGCATATATGCATATGCTTATATACGACGGGCTTCTTTCAGTTTCCGTCTACCAAATCCACTCACAAGGCTTTGGTCGGCCCGAGGATATAGTAGAAGACATTTGCCCAAGGTGCCACGCAGTGGGACTGAACCTGGAACCATGTGGTTGGTAAGCAGTTTACTTACAACAAAGCCAACATTTTCTACAACTATTTCAACCAAATAATAATAGATAAATATTAGTTTTATTTGTGATATTACTACAAAGTGCACTTTTACATGACGAAGAGTATAGTCGATGGAATTAAGTAACACTGGTGCAAATTTTTGATAATATACTTAACTATTGTTGTATTTAGGAATGGTCATTTTGCCAGTTTAGCCAATAAAAACACGCACTATATAATTGTGGTTACTTTGCTTCAGCGTTATTTATTTTTTACATTAATCTTAATCATATTTCGGCCAGAGTTCTTTCGTCACACTCCTGTGAGCTCATCAGTGGTCCTTTCTTTCTTCTTTCTTATTTGAGTGTCTCTCCTTACTAACGGTCAGCCATTTTGCATTTTGTATTCCTATTGTATGTTTCTTCATTTGCGCATGCGTATACCTCTATGTGTGTCTATGTGTAATTTTATTGGCTAAATTGGCAAAATGACCATTCCTAAATACCACAATATCTGTTTCAACACACGATTTCACATCAAAAATCTTGCAGAACAAATATATAAATATTCTTAACGTGTTTTCTAAAAGGCAACAAGCAAAGTCAATAGTAACATGTATTGAACTCAAGCAAAAAGAAATGGAAAAGCAACAACAAAATCAATCTCCATCACTTCATTGTCTCTCTCCTTCTCTCTCTCCTTCATCTGTCTCCTCTGTCTCCTTCTTCCTCTTTCCATTTTTTCTCGGGCACAAGCTGAAGAGGCCTAATAAGGTCTGAAAAAGCTATTGCCTTAAAATTAGATCCACTCCAATATACATTGAAATCTTTTCCATCAGTTTTTAGCCAGTGATCTTACTGCTCTTATGTATTTAGATTTTTTTTTTTTAATTCAAATATTCCTAGAGGTAGATATATTCTATTATGTGCTTGGATAATCCATTTTATCACCGTTATTCATCTAACTATGTTGTATATGGTAAACCCTGTCATACTTAAATTTTCAACATTATAAATTTTTTACTTCGATTAACAATTGCGTCTTTCTCCCTATTAATTGAATAGCATGTAATTATTATATTATGGTTCAGATCATTGCTCTTATTATTATAATGTTTGTTCCGACTCGAGCCATACCTGGCTCATAAGGGCCAGTTTCCCGGTTTCCTTAACGTATAGGTTCCCCACCTGGACGGGACGCCGGTCCGTCGCAGGTGAGCTGCAAGATGCAGGAGGAAAGAGAAAGTTGTGGCGAAAGTGTCAGCAGAAGTTCGCCATTACCTTCTGCCGGAGGCGCGTGGAGCTTAGATGTTTCACTCATAAGCACACACATCGCCCGGTCTGATATTCGAACCCGTGATCTCTCGACTACGAGTCCGCTGCTCTAACCACAATGGAATAAAGTATATTAATAATTATCTTAGGCTTCCAATTTTGACACAAGGCCAGCAAATTCGGGTAAGGGCGTAAGTGGATTACATCGACCCGTTCGCTTAACTGGTACTTATTTTATTGCCCCCGAACAAATGAAAGGCAAAGTCGACATTGGTGGAAATTGAACTCAGAACGTAAATGCAGACGCAATAACCACTGAACATTTTAACCGGTGTGCCAGTTCGTCGTTTTATTAATGATTAATATTGGTTTCAATTCTTGGCTAAAGGCCGGAAATTTGGAGGGAGTGTGCTAGTCGATTACATCGACCCCAGTGTTCAATTACTACTTAATTTATCGATATCCGACAGGATGAAAGGCAAAGTCGCCTCATTGGAATTTGAGCTCAGAATGTCAAAACAAACGCAATGCCGCTAAGGATTTTGCCCGGCAGGCTGACGACTCTGCCAGATTGCCGCCTCATTAATCCATTCTACAATAGGCACAAGGCCTGAAATTTGGGGGAAGGGCCCAGTCGATTAGATCGACCTCAGTACACAACTGGTACTTTATTGATCAACTTCGAAAGGATGAAAGGCAAAGGCGGCCTCGTTGAAATTTGAACCCAGAACTTAGAGAGACGCAGTGCCACTAAACATTTTACCCGGCGTGCTAACGATTCCGCCAGCTTGCCGCTTTATTAATGATTAACGATTAATATAAAAGAATTAATTACACAATATATAGACGCAAGACTGACTGTATGGTTGAACAGCTCGTTTTTTGTTTCAGTCCCACTGCACGGAACCTTGGGCAACTAGTTTCTTGGGTCAATCAATACATTGTGAGAGAACTTGACAGAAGAAATATAAGTATGTTTGTCTGTGTATACAGTAATCCCTCGACTATTGCGGGTGTTACATTCGAAAACCCTCCGCGATGGGTGAAAATCCGCGAAGTAGAAACAGTATTGTACTGTGTATTTTTTCCATTATTTTTATAATTTGTATACATTTATTTTATTATAAATGCAAAATAACATCACAGAGGAATCGACGTAAGCTTAAAAAATATTTCTACTTTGGGCACAAGGCCTTCAAAATTTTTGTGGGGAAGCAGGCTAGTCGATTACAACGACCCCGAAAGGATGAAAGACAAAGTCGACCTGGCATAATTTGAAGTGAGAACGTCGTGGCAGACGAAACACCGCTAAGCATTTCGACCGGCGTGCTAACGATTCTGCCAGTTCACCGCCCGCCTGACGTAAGCTTAAATAATAAACCGCGATAAGTGGACCACGATATAGTGAGAGATTACTGTATGTGCATATTTGTATTTGTGTGACTTTGTGTGTGCGTTCGTACCCCGTTAGTAGTGTTGCTTTGTCCCCATGCCCGTACTGGGGCCGATTTGTTCGACTTAGCGGTTAGAGTATACAGCTAACGATCGAAGGATTATGAATTTGATTCCTGGTGGCTCGTTGTGTCCTTCAGCAAGAAACTCTATTTCTTGTTGCTCCAGACTACTCAGCTCGCAAAAAAAAAAGGCGTAATATCTGTAATTCAAAGGGCCAGCCTTATCACATTTTGTGTCACGCCGAAACTCCCTGGGAACGACATTAAGGGTTACGTTTGTCTTTGGAGTCCGCAGCTACTTGCACGTTAATTTCACGGTCAGGCTGTTCCGTTTAGCGGATCAACTGGAACACTCGTTGTCGTAAAGACCGGAGTGCCAGCGTGTGTGCGTGCGTGTGTGTGTGTGTGTGTGTGTGTGTACATGTGGACGTGTGTGTTTCAGCTCGTATTAGTTTGCATGTATTCGTACTAAAGATGTCATAACGAAATCAGTCGTTTCATTATTCTTTGTATATGTATTTTATTCTAATTGAGATCGAGAAACAATGTTCATTATGCGTACACTTTCCCGTTTTGAGAGGAAAGTGTCTAAACTAATTGATATTATAAGCAAATTGAAGCGCACGTTAATTATACTGTAATTCTGCTAATTAGAATTATAACTACATATTACATCTCTCATGTAGTACAAGATGCCCGGATGGCGCAATCGTTAGCAATTCTGGCAAAACGATTAGCACAAATTCTTCCTATAGGGTTGTCCTGAATGTTCGTGCAGATTTACAGTAGCTTACCTTTCGACTTATTTTAGAACAGGGCTGAGTCCATGAAATAGGATTTGATTACACCTCCATTTAGAGCACAGTTTAAGCTATCTTTTCGTGGAAGAAGGTTTATGTTCCTATAACATGTGTTAATTCTGTAAGCCTATGAAATGGAAGATAAGAAAGTTCATTTTCGGCACTTGATGCTTTTCTTTTCCGTAAAGGGAAAAATGCGAAAGAAATATGCACAGTTTACGGTGATGTTTCTTTATATGAAGAAACTGTACAGAAGCGGTTCGTAAGGTTCCGAACTGGAGATTGTAGCTTTATTGATAAAGAACGATGAGGCAGACCATCCACTACAGATGATGAGCAAATCGAGTCATTAATTGAGAATAACCTACATTGCACAACCCGAGAATTGGCAGAAAGCCTCAACCTATCAATATCTGTCGTTCATGAGCATCTGGTAAAGCTTGGGTACACAAATCACTACGATGTATGAGTACCACATGAGTTGAATGAGAAGAACCTTTTGGATCGCATTTCCATCTGTGATTCGCTTTATAAACGGAATGAAAACGCACCTTTTTTAAAGCAAATTGGGACAGTTGATGAGAAATGGATTAGCTACCTAAATGTTCAGAGAAAACGATCCTGGAGTAAGCGACACCCTTAGCTACCCCAAAAGCGGGT
>NC_043005.1:79612097-79639597 GCF_006345805.1 Octopus sinensis | reverse complement strand
TTCATTCGCCGTAAACTTATATCAATATTTGCCTGAATAATCATCATAATTCAGTGCAATCATTAACAGTAATTTCAAGCAATTCAGCACCGAGCAACTCCGGGCAATCCTGCTAGTACATATATACATGTGTGTGTACGTGTGTACATGTGTATGTGTACTTGTATATATATATAACTGTCGAAAAATCAACTTTTAAACAACAGGTAAAAAGTACCCACCACAAGGAATACTGAGCATCTATATATCTTAATGGTGTAAAGCTAATGTAGTACATAGTTACCTAGTGTACTCCCCCTACCTACTAATTTATATATATATATATATATATTATATATATATGCATACATACATACATCTCAACACACATACACAAGCACATACATGTATCCCCGCCACGTATCATATATATGTAAGAAAGAAAGTTATTTTTAATTCCACTCTAGTCGACACATAGATAAAGGAAGTTTTCAGAAGTTTTGAAAGTCATAAAAATCTGGAAGCGTTTAAAGCATTTAAAATAAACCAGCGAAAAAAAAAACCAAGCGCATTATTAACGTCATTTATAAATCTATAAATATGAAGTTTATTTGGATAAAGTATTCTAGAGCTGCTCAATTTTTACCCTATAGGTTTTCAAAATTTCCGTGTAGAGGTATTTATCTTCAATGTTGACAGATGAAGTAAGCTCTTTTGGATCTGTCACATCTAGATGACTACCATTCACTATTCAGGGGCAGGAAATATATAGTGTGACAGGAGAAAAACACCCACCCACACAGTGTAGTTGATACACGCTAAATCAAAACTCAAACAGTGCAAATCATGATGGAAATTCGAAATCAATAAATCAATGAATAAATTAACGTAGAACATCACCTTTTTGAAGTCAACGTGACTATCTGCATAAAAAGAAACGTGGCATAAAAAAACGTGGCATAAAAAGCATAAAAAGAAACGTGGCAGTTTTTATTTTTTCTATCTGTTTGCTTCCCTCTGTAAGTGTTAAATATCTGGTTAATAACAGAGATTAAGATACATGTAAACCACCACATTGAGAAAATAACGATTGTGTCATAGCAGTTGCCTAAAAATACTCTCAATGTAACGATATATGATATTGTTGCTAAAATTATTCACAATATATCTGTAAGCAGGTTTTCCCCGATGGCTATGCCGAAGGTACAATGGAACTAGGATTTATGAACACCTTTAAAAATAAGGAACGCCTATTGAGTATTCCAATAAAAAACAGCAATGCGATGCAGATGTATAATAGGCTGTATTAACCTATACGCCGTTGCAGAGACCAAGTTGCTCAGCGGATGTGAATGTCTTATTTAATATTAGAGTAACAACATCTGTTGTGTTCTAATGAGAAATTTATAGCTCCGATGTCTAGTTTATAGATTTTCTCTTGGAATGTTTTTCGATTGTAATAGTAGAATATGAATCAGTTTATTTTGCTCTTTCGGAGAACGGCAGCATTTCCAGGCTTTTACGCATGCCTATTGTTTCATAACACAGCGCATCTATAATAATAAGTACAAGTGAAAATATACAGCCTGGATAGAAGAGGAGTTTCTCTGTCATTCAATGTTGATGTTCTCTTCCAACACCCACCCGTCCCCTACAGTTTTCACCGAAGCATTCAGATCTGCTGACGAGCTGATCTCTTCAACAGTGTATGACATTTGTTTCCCGCTCCATAGAACAATATCAGGTCAGATATTATTCTATGGAGCAGTTTTTATTAATGGAGCAGTTTTCATAATGGAGTAGTTTTCATTAAAACGCACCACCTTTTAATTGTGTTATACGAGAGTGGATGATACGAATGATATATTCTACACTGGAACTGCACCATCGATATACAGTGATATCCATTTCTTCTTTTTGACCAGCTACTTAATAAGTATCTCCTGTTTTCGGATAGCAAAGACGTTGTGTTCTAGATGAAATGTTCTCTAACTATGATAGGTCCAGCAGAGGTTACTCTCTCTTTAAATGGTTTTAGTATGCCCTTTCTACTGCAATTCTTTTATTCTTTTATATGTCTCAGTCCAATGACTGTGGCCATGCTGGAGCACCGCCATTGTAATCATCTTTCCACTTTCCACCTTTGTCGGAGCGGCTTTTGGTGAAGGATGGATTTCGATGCTACTGCCCTCTTTTGAGTTTCTTGCTTAGATATTGGCTCATCCGGGATCTCGGTGAGCCAGAAGTCAAGTTCACGTTTGAAAACGTCTACATCCACTCCATGGAGGCCCCTCAGATGCTTCGGCAGACAGTTAAACAGCTGAGTGCCCTTGAAAGCCAAGCTATTGCAGTACATCGTCCTTGCCCGAGATGAAGCAGTCGGCACGGTGGGGACAGCGCAGTATGATGAGTATTTCTCCTTCAGTTCTGTTATTCTTGCTTCATATGAAATAGTACACACTGACGGTACCTATTCAGGATTTTGTCTAATCTCATGATGCTATTTTTCTCTGTATTCATTTCTCATTTTGATATTCAGTCAATGTATTCTAACTGAAAATGGCGCAATAGTCCGACGGGACTGACATTATGCCTCTGTCTCCATCCAACCATTTAACACTATCGCTGCAGGTGTTTAAGTTGCCAGTAGTTAGTTCTTTCCTACTCTTGGTTTCGTGGTAGCCTAAATGTTGGTTTCAGCTCCGACGCTATGATATAACTGTGGGACAAGGTATTTCTGAATGCATACATTTCTGATTTCTTACCTTACAAAGCTTACTTAAAAGTACTTTTGTCACATTTGCTTTACTCACGGCACCAACGTTTGCAGTATTCTTGCCGATTGCGAGCTGTTTGCACCATTGTTCACTAAAGACAGGAGAGACGGTAGAACGCTGGTATCCAAATTCCTAATTTGATCGATAATCTCTCCTCGACTGACTATCAAATATAGACATTTATCGTCACAAAACTCCGTTCATATGTCCTGTAAGAATGATGTGACCAGTAAAAACTGCTAATAAGTTCGTAAATATTCCTCGAATATTTAGCTCGGACTATCATCCCTCAGACTTTATTGGTCCTACCTGCAAGGCCTTGTTATGAATTATGTTGAAGTGGATAAGACGCACCGGTGAAGAGCAGATCACAGAACTTGAGATACCTTCGTAAAAAGATAAGTAAGAAAGGATAGATTTCCAACATGAGGGTCCTCATATTAAATATGTGTAAATAATATCCCACGATGTATATGCACATTACACACACACACATACACACACACACACACACACACACACACACACCACACACGCAAATGTATATAAAACAAATGAATGGGACGAAAAATGGAATTCACGAGAAAATTGATTGCAACAGAATTTGTCACTCATTATTCCTACCCAAACGGTAAAGCCTACGACCACTAAAACAAGCAGAATTAAAACCCAACAAAACAGGGTTTATTTAAAGAGACACCCCTTCAAAAGGCACACGACGTCATAATTCTGCACCGAAGGATACATAACAACCAGCCTTACAGTATTCTTTACAGTTTTTTTATGCATGATGGGTCGAACCGATCGTTCTGAGCAATAAAGTTTCTCGTATATTCCATTTCCGTCTCAATCATGTGGTGTATACTCTAAGAAAACTGAAAAATCCCTGAGGTAGATCCAGCAACAATTGTAAAGATACCGTGGATGACGTCAGGTAGTCATAAGCAGTGAACGTGCTGCACCGGCTAACAATGAGATACATGCCCAATGCTTCAATATATATATATATATACATATATGTATGTATGTATGTATATATATATATATATATATATATATATATATATATATATATGTATATATATATGTATATATATATATATGTATATATAATATATATATATATATATATATATATATATATATATATATTATATATATATATATATATATATATATGTATATATATATATATATATATATATATATATATAATATATATGTATGTATATATATATATATATATGTATGTATATTATGAATCTTACATTATGCCTATCTGGACTTAAATCCATACTTTGATAATTTTATATATATATGCACACGCACACAATATAGACGAAGTTTCGGTAGTATGCTGCGAAAGTGATAATGCTTGCTGATGATGATGATCAAGCACTTAGAAATCACACTACTATATCATATGATTTCTACACCCCCTGGTAATACTTTGGTGATTTTAAGCAATATATCTACACAAGATGCTTTTTCAAGAAAAATACCGGAGTAGCGTTCTTACATTATATTCATGTTAAGTTGAATGCACAGATTGCTATTCATTACTAATATTGCGTCTGTTGCTAATAACTAATATATAGGTACATACACACGAACACATAGAGTTAGATAAATAGATAGACAGATAGATATGTATGCATAAATACATACGTGAGTGCGTGTGTGTGTGTTTGTGTATGTGTGTGTGTGTGTGTGTGTGTTTGTGTGTGCTTGTCTTCAGGTGCGTGCACTGAGTTTATGTCATTCTAGAAGTAATAGATTCTCTCATAATTGATATTGGTTACGCTTGTGATGTCAAACCAGCTTGGATATTGCATTTTAAATGTCTATTCTATAACCATATATACATATATAATTAAAAAAAAACCCCGCCTATTTTTTTTCTAAAGAATGAAACAAATATTAACAGATTTCACTTCTGCAGTACTTGCCGACCAAGCTTCATTAGAAGATCCAGTGCAGCATATCTTACACTTGAATGAATGCGATAATAATGCAGACAAAACGCCATATGCATAGTAAAGCTATGAATTTTACAGACTTCAGAGTTACTGAATAAATCATTAATACATCTGTGCAATATTGTAAATATATATGGAAAAGAGCTATACAAATTTTAAGCATCTTTGGGCAAGGAACTTGATGACATAGTGTATGAAATATCCTTCATGAATGTTTCTGGCCTGTTTATATTAATCTAACAAGCAAGCTTTTACTTACTTACTGGTACTTGTGGCGACATTCACCCTGGGCGGGTTGAGTCGGCTTCTTCTATGGAAGAAGTTTCGTGGGAATATGTGGATTTCACAAGCGGTCCCCAACAATCCCGCATGTAGAGACATCCAGTTTGCCGCAGATTGTCTGGAAACGCAGCGACAGAATGACCAAGGAGCCGCCGGTTGCCGAAACATACACTCCGAGGATCTTCACCAGAGACCCGTCTGCCAGGTTGTGGTCCTAATACCACTCGGTATCAGACCAATCCGCTTTGGGTGGCCCTACCAGGAACTGAAGTTCCCGACAGCATAGCTCTGACACTACCCGTTGTCAGCGTCCCCATCACGGCGAGGAGGGGATGGACTTTGGGGAAGTAAGTTTTTGAGTTTGTTTGACCCGTTGGTGGTAAGAAATTCTTAACATAGCTGAAGAGCAGGTCTTAGGAGGAGTAACCCTCCAGAGACAGTGTTTGGACCCATTACTTCTTTCACTGGGTGCTTTTCTACTGACACTTTTTAGCCACTTGGTTAGTGGAGACTAGGGTTTATAAACCGTTTGGTGATTTCATCTAGCCGCATGTCCTCTCCGTTGACTCAGCTTCAAAACTTATGCTTAATGAAGAAATAACGTTGGTTGTCATCGTAGCAGTGAAACGTCATCGCTACGACAATAATCCACTCAGAGTTACTTCCTTTAGCATTAACATACAACATGTCCTTTTTGTTCCTCCTCGACCAGATCCAACGGGAACACTTCTCCGCTGTCTCTGATATTTAGGGTTTTGGTCCCGTTATAAATAGCAGCTTATTCTTCATTGAATCTCTGCCTTTAATGAAAGTAAAATGACAAAGAATACACTTTAAAACCAGTGTCTAATGAACAACTGGATTGTCTATAAAATCTTTTCAGGATAAATGTTGTCTTGGAATAAACATCATTGTCATAAAACAACAGCAGCATATTCATATGCTTATGATTTACCAAATCCTTGTTGTTTATGAACAGATCCGTCCTGGCTGAGCAGACTAGTGATCAAGGCTTTCAATCTGTGACCTTCCAGCCGTTTTAATGAAGGATATATTATTCGATGTCATGTATATGTAAGTACACAAACGCATATACACACACGTACGCACACACGTGTTCACGCGCACACATACATTCACATGCGCACACACACACACACACAAGACATTCACAGACATGGTAGCGCGTGCACGAGGAGGCGCAATGGCCCGGTGGTTAGGGCAGCGGACTTGCGGTCGTAGGATCGTGGTTTCGATTCCCAGACCGGGC
This sequence comes from Octopus sinensis, assembly GCF_006345805.1. Classification (NCBI taxonomy): domain Eukaryota; kingdom Metazoa; phylum Mollusca; class Cephalopoda; order Octopoda; family Octopodidae; genus Octopus; species Octopus sinensis. The sequence continues at coordinate 79,633,310 of NC_043005.1, read as the reverse complement.
GTTGTGAGTGTTTATTGAGCGAAAACACCTAAAAGCTCCACGAGGCTCCGGCAGGGGATGGTGGTGATCCCTGCTGTACTCTTTCACCACAACTTTCTCTCACTCTTACTTCCTGTTTCTGCTGTACCTGTAATTCAAAGGGCCGGCCTTTTCACTCTCTGTGTCACGCTGAATATCCCCGAGAACTACGTTAAGGGTACACGTGTCTGTGGAGTGCTCAGCCACTTACACGTTAATTTCATGAGCAGGCTGTTCCGTTGATCGGATCAACCGGAACCCTCGTCGTTGTAACCGACGGAGTGCTTCCTAAAAAGAAGCGCGTGCACGTATTTTCTTATCCGTTTGCATAGGTTCATTTCACGAGCAAACGAAACTTTATGTTGCACTGATCCAAATTAAACTGTTATTAAGTAAAAGATGTAACCCTATCACATGTTCTGAATGCATATATATATATATATATATATATATATATATATAAATGAGATAGGGGTTGAAAATTCAACCCACCATGGGATAACATATATCCAATATACTGCTAGATAGGTACCCAACAAGACTAATACATAGATGTTAAAAATTGCCAAACAATCAGTTCATCTATTGTATTATATGGGTAAAGTTAATAATATTACCGTAAATTAATACTACAAAATTAGAAAATGGAGAAACATACTTAAATCAATAAAACATAAACTATCAGATGATACCCAATCAATACTTTATTACACCATTACATATCAGTAAAGGCATTATACAAAATATACAGTAAATGTAAATAGACAAAGAGATATAAGTATAAAATTTCAAATATAATATGTAATTAAATCAAATCTGACAGCTGTTTCGGCAGCGAGGGTAGTCATACCTCATTTAACCTATAAGCCATAAAGGCAGGTATAAATGAGGCATTAACAAGGATGCCCCACGGCCTCTTCAGAGAATTAAATTTGTTATAATTGTGAAAAAAATTTATTTTTCCATATACATATAAATATAAAAATATAAAAAGTCCATCCTTTCAAGATCGAAATAACTATAGTTATTTCGATCTTGAAAGGATGGACTTGGTGCAAACATAACTGTATCTATTATTATTATTATTATTATTATTATTATTAATATTAATAGTAATTTTTATTGACTTTTATAGCTTTATAATTTTATGAACTGAACCATGGTTTTAATTATTATTTTTCATCTCCCTATGTGTTAGTTTTTTAAAACTATTAGCCAAATATGTATAATAACTGTGCTTATTAATATTAATATATACACTGATATATATTTTGTTTTATTTTGTTCTGTTTACCTTGCATTATTGTACCAATGAGTATTATATTATATAAGTGTAGCATGATGAAGTTTATGCATAAGTTCTTATATTTTACATTTTTATATTTTTATATTTATATGTATATGGAAAAATAAATTATTTTCACAATTATAACAAATTTAATTCTCTGAAGAGGCCGTGGGGCATCCTTGTTAATGCCTCATTTATACCTGCCTTTATGGCTTATAGGTTAAATGAGGTATGACTACCCTCGCTGCCGAAACAGCTGTCAGATTTGATTTATTACATATTATATTTGAAATTTTATACTTATATCTCTTGTCTATTACATTTACTGTATATTTTGTATAATGCCTTACTGATATGTAATGGTGTAATAAAGTATTGATTGGGTATCATCTGATAGTTGATGTTTTATTGATTTAAGTATGTTTCTCCATTTTCTAATTTTGTAGTATATATATATATATATATATGTATATATGTATATATATATATATTCATACATACATACATACATACATACATACATACATACATACATACATACATACATACAAACACACACCCACACAAACATATATATAGTTAATCCAAACAAGAAAGCACAAAAAAACAACAACGCAAGCACGTGGAACAAATATAGTATTATTGGAAAGCTCAGGAAAGAAGGAAAGAAGGAGGGTTTAACGTTTCGAGCGGAGCTCTTCGTCGGAAACACAGGAGAAGGAAAGATCCAGAGAAGGGAAGATAGAGGAAAAAAAATCGCCAACGGTACACACGCGGTCACATTTTGAAATATTACGAGGTATAATGCTCAATATAGCCTCCATTTAAAACGGATGTCATTTCTGGGAATTTTTACTGTAATGTTCAGCAGGTTCGGCGACTATATGTCAACTTCCTCGAGGGCAAAATTGTCAATGTACCATACTCGCCCTCTGGTAATGTCCTTTCTATTCTCTCTTTCCTTGTTCTTGCCCTTTATCTGCGCCCCCATTCATCCCCCAAGCTCTTCCCCCCTTTCACATCATTCCTCTCGCAAATTCCGAAATTCCGCGGAGGTTGACTTTGCCTTTCATCTTTTCGCGATCAATAAACTAAGGTTTGGATTGGTGCATTATTATTGCAGCATTTTTTCAACAAATTTTATTCAACAAAAACAAAAGCAACATGTAACAAAAACATCTTTAAATGATTAATCCGGAGCATATTCACCTTCTTCTACTTCAATTACTGCTGTCCATTTGCTTGGCAGGCGGGCAGACCATCATTTAAAGATATTTTTGTTAAATATTGTTATTGCTTTTGTTGAATGAAATTCGTTGAAAAAAAAAACCGCAATAATTATGTACCAACCCAATACGTTGAGTGGGTTCGATGTAAATGACTACCCTCTGCAACATTGCTGGCCTCGTACCAAAATAAGAAGAGCGTATTTCATATAAGTGAGCTGACAGAAACGTTAGCATGCTAGGCAAAATGTTTTACGGCATTTTGTCCGAACATTACGTTCTGAGTTCAAATTCCACCGAGGTCGACTTTGCCTTTTATCATTTTAGGGTCGATAAAAGACGCACCATTTGAAAACTGGGGTCGATGTAATCGGCTTACTCCTTTCCTTGAAATTGCTGGCCTTCAAAATTTGAATCCAATATTTCAATTAAGTACAAGGCGGTGAGCTGGCAGAATCGTTAGCATACTGGGTAAAATATTTAGTGGCATTTCGTCCGTCCTTACGTTCTGAGTTCAAATTCTACCGAGGTCGACTTTGCCTTTTATCATTTTGGAGTCAACAAAATAACTACCATCTGCGAAATGGAGTCGATGTAATCGATTTACTCCTCTCCATAAATTGCCGGCATTGTGTCAAAATTTGAAACCAATATAAAAATATAAGTTATTATAATTTTACTGGGATATCATTACCTAATATTCTTTTCTACTCTAGACACCAAGATCCAAAATTTTGGAGGAGGGGGCCAGTAGATTAGACTGACCCAGTACGCAATTGGTACTTAATTTATCGATCCCGAAAGGCAATGTCGACCTCGGTGACAGTTGAACTCAGGACGTAAAGACAGACGAAATGACGCTAAACGTTTCGCTCGCCGTGCTAACGTTTCTGCCAGCTCGTACCTTGTATCATTATCTAATCACCGTGACCGACCAGGCTATTAGATGTTGCTACTCATCACTGGTCACAATGCGCTTCGCATTGTTTTAGACTTCAAATGACGCCACCCTGTGAAAGAAAGCTGTGGCGAAAGAGTACAGAAGGGATCGCCACCACCCCCTGCCGGAGCCTCGTGGAGCTTTGGGTGCTTTCACTCAATAAACTCTCGCAACGCCCGGTCTGGGATTCGAAATGGTGATCCTACAACCGCGAGTTTGCTGATCTAACCACTGGGTCATTGCGCCTCCACATCGTTATCTAATATTAATTATAATAGCTATAACATATTCTCTACCGGAACCGATATATGACAGAACAAATATTTGAAGATAGTGTATTTCCAACTAATGACAAGCAGCTAAGTACAATATAGAAAGTACGGCATTTTACGAAATTTAAACACTCCAAGCAATTAGGAATTGAAAGATAAAAAGAAGTGTAAATATATCAATAAATAAAATAAGATAAATATACCAAAAAAATCCAAATATATATATATGAATGTAATTTCTGGAGTATCGTAGCAATACGGCTTCATATGATCAATTTCCTGTGCCAACATCTGATATTTTTAACGGTTGGCAATAAAAAATAATGATTGCTGCAGATAAATACTTTCATATTTGAAGCTGTGTGTTTTAGTAAATGTATAGGGACTTTTAAGAAGTGAGCTGTTTCTTTGATTCATTGAAATGAAATACGAATTTTTGATAATAAAGAGAATATGTAATAAAAATAGAGTTAAAATAGATGAATAACACAAAAATAAAACCAATTTATTTTTTATTGAGTGTGATTCTCATTTTGTTTTTCTCACTCAGTAGAAAGATAAGTTATCTTGAAAGCATGTTAAAGAATTATTAAGCACACACATATACAGGGTGTTTAAAGAATCTCTCCGCAGTAAGTATTTTATTGCAAAATAAATATTTATAAGATGGTATAAGACTACAAAAGAATATATTAGACTTTAGAAGACTTTAAAAAAACTTTATAAGAGGTGTTGAAAGTGATGTTCTTCATTCTCAATACATAAGTTGACTCGTCTAAAAAAAAAAAATCACTGCGGGGAGACTTTTTGAACACTGTATATAAGCAAACGGAATTTGTGAAATTCATAACTTATGTTTAAAACCCATCCGTTGCTTTTGTTATTAATGTCTTATAACAATTGAGAAAAAAGACATTAATTACAAGGTGAAATGAATCATTAGAAGTTTACAAATATGAATAGCAAAATGTTGAAAAAAATGAATCTGATAAAATATACATTTGAAAAGACAACGAAATAATGTTCTCCAACTTTATTTAATGTTTGACTGTGAAAGGATGAATGACAAGTATTGTTTTCTTTCGCTTCTTCAATTGTAACAGAGTTATATTATTCTTTTTTATTTTTACTTCCTATTTTACCTATACTAATTGTTAAATGAGACTAGCACACATACGTAAACACACTCATGCACACAAAATTATACGCTCTTCGTGCGTGCACACGTACCACACACACACACACACGCACGCAAACACACAAGCACACACGCAAACAGATAAATGATAGAAAATCTTAAATCACTACAAGTGTTTCGATACATTTTTACACCTGTAGTACAGTGGTGAGATGCTGTGTATTGTTTATCATACAGTCAAGATGTAACATTCACCCCCTCAGGTGAGTGATTAAAAGAGGCCTTCGTTCGATCCTGATATATATCCAGTCGCAGGAACATTTGCATTATAAGATGACATCAGGTAGCCAATAACTCTGGACGTGCTTTGCATAACATACTGCAAGACTGTTGCCCGAACTTTATATACATAAATGGGGAGGGGTTTGGTTGACTCTACTCTGTGGAAGATGGAAAACACTAATAAAAAAAAACCCTAAAGTATGTTGATCATTGAGTTTGCTGCAAATATCACAATTTCTGCTGTCAGCATTTCCCAAAATTGAGGCTGACTCTACACAACCTTCACCACGGTGAATGCACCATCTGAACAGTTAGTCTAACTGTATACCTAAGTCTCCTCTGTTCTTGTTGCTGACTATGAAGCTGATGTTTCCATGTCCACTGGCTAGTAGCTTCATTTGAATATGTCGTGAGACCAATTTGACAATTATCTTTTAACGGCTCAGCGCCTTAATCTGTAATGATTCGTCATTTTACCAATTAGGTGCGATTTAAACATTTTTTGAGCCCTTTGCTGCGATTGGTTGAGAGAGCGGTCAATGAACACGCCCATAACACCAAAGATTCTTTGAAAGCTGCCATAGTCAGAGTAATGTCCAAAATGAACCAGGACCACTTGATTCAAGCATGTAGAGGATTTAGATCTCATATAGAAGCAGTTGTTGAAGCTGAAGCTGAATTTATTGAATAATATAGAAAAGAAGGTTTATTTTTATCCTCATAGCATTTATTGATAAATAAAATTATGTTATATAACTGCTTTTTAATAAGCATAAACCTGTCCTCAAATATCTTACATAACCCTTATATATATTATGTATGCACACATATATACCTATACGTACGTAAACTCACACACACACATACACACACATACACACACACACACACACACATGTACTAATGTTTCGTCGCGGCCTAGCGATACTGATAACCTGCTGTTACGATTCAATGTACAAATGGTTCAAAACAAATTGTTTACCCAAATAAATAAACTTTGCACTCATCTGAAACTTTACGCTGAAGCATATGCATTCACGTGCCCATACACACGCATGCTTGTACGCGCTCGCAAAGACCTTACGCGCGCGCACACACACACACGCAAATATATATGGATATATTTGTGTGCGTGTATGTGTGTGTGAGCGTGTGTGTGTATATATATATGTTTTGTGTACGTTAATGCTTTGGATTACTGGTTTAAAGTAAAGCCAAAAAGTTGACTTACTTTATCCAGTCTCAAAGCGTGATCTAGCTTTCCGATTAATAGTTATCGATAAAAACATACTGACCTGAATCGTATCCCGGCGTTGATAGGATCGACGATACTACTGAGGGTTGTGTTGCTACAAAACCATGATCCGAAAGCAGTCGACTGAAGGAGAAAAAAGAACACTTTGAACATTGTTTTTGTTGTTTGTTTCTTCTCGAGCCACGCCTGGCTCATAAGGGCCGGTTTCCCTGTTTACTTGGCGTATAGGTTCCCCACCTGGACGGGACGCCGGTCCGTCTCGGGTGAGCTGCAAGATGCTGGAGGAAAGAGTGAGAGAAAGTTGTGGCGAAAGAGTCAGCAGAAGTTCGCAATTACCTTCTGCCGGATCCGCGTGGAGATTAGGTATTTCGTTCATAAACACACGCATCACCCGGTCTGAAATTCGAACCCGTGATCCCTCGACCGTGAGTCCGCTGCTCTAACCACTAGGCCATGTGCCTCCACTTTGAACATTGCAGAATATCTTAAGTTTCTCGTCTTCAGTTAAATAGGCCTGTAGATGTTTGAACTAAATTAAGGGACCCCAATCATTCTTTAAAAACTGTAGCGTGTCATGTATGATATTTAGTTAATAATTCTAATAGGGTAATGGCCCAGTAAAGTCTTCGTTTAAAATAGTTGATAAAATTTAAGTCTTCCTTCCAAGTGGTATCAACTCAGGCAGATCTACTATGAAAGGCGTTCCAGTCATGACATATTGATATATCATGGACTACATTGACTGTTGTAAAGTTGTTATTTTAAATGATAAAGTTTGGTTTGAGGCACAGTTGGCAGTTATTTCTAACATGTTGGTGACGCGTAACACTCTTCATAGTCGTTTTCATTATCTGCAGTTCACTGTCCAATTAATGAGAAATGCTCGTAATGAGAATTACTGAGGTTTAAAGCAAACACGTAAAGGTAAAATAAATTTGAATGTTTCTGCTCCCCACCCTGGTCTTACGTGCGTCCTATTGTTGTATTTGTTTGTACACAAAGGATGAATGGCAGAAGAATAAAAAAAATGTTCAGTTCGTCATTGAATTTTAGACACACACACATACACACATATATTTACACAAATATGTGTGTGTATCCCTGTATATATGTTGATACATACATAATAACACATACAGACATGCATACATACATTCATATATATAGATGTATGTATATCTCTGTATGTATCAACTATATACTATATGTATATCTATGTATACATACATACATACCTACATATATATATATATATATATATATATAATATATATAATTATATATAATATATATATAATGCACACAAACTTTAGGTGTGTGTGGGGGTATATATATATATATCCTCCGTCCTTCCTTCTTTGGATCTTTCCTTTTCCTATGTTTCTGACGAAGAGCTCCGCTCAAAACGTTAGACCCTCTTCTTTCTTCTTTCCTGAGCGTCCAATAACACTATACTTTTCCACGGCCTCACGCTGTTGTGTTCTCTTTGTGTTTTCATGTTTGGATTAGCTTTATATATTTATATATATATATAATAATATATATATATCTATATATATATAAAATATTAATAATATAGGGGTATAGGGTAAAATCAGTAATAATTTTACCAGGTATTCAGTACCTAAATAAAAATATTTACAATCTTGTTTATGTGTGATGTTTCCTTGGTGTAAGTGTGTGTGGAAGATTTCCTTGTTCCCCTCTAGAGTGGTTAATACCTTTGCTGTCGTTGCTGGTGGCTTTGCCAGTAGTAATGTTGTTTATGATCCTCATCCCGGTGTAGGCAGCAATTGAGGCCTTTGAACCCTTGCAATTTTGTTCCTGCTGGGGGACCGAGCTCGGAAGTGAGTCGCATCTCCACACGCAAAACGATGAGGCCTTTTGCCCTCGGTCATGATATGTATCCCCGTCCCGTTCTGGAGATGGATGCGGTCCAGTATTTTTTTATGTTTTCGGGTCTGATCTGGAGAAGTGTCTTCAGGTCGACCACGGACCACTCTTCCCTGGCAGTTCTTGTTGCCTCTATCGGAACAGTATCCGTCCCAGTGCTCAACTGGTACTTCTGGTACCAAATAACAATATAATTTTCTCTTTGCCACTACAGTTCATATACATATGCACACATATACCAACACTAGTAATAATCCTTTCTACAATTGGCATGGTACTTAATTTATCGGCCCCTAAAAGATGATAGGCAAAGGCGACCTCGGCGGAATTTGAACTCAGAACGTAGCGACGGGAGAAATGCCGCTAAGCCTTTCGTCCAGCGAGCTAACGATTCTGCCAACTCACCGCCTTACTAACGCTAGAATAATAATTCTTTCTATTATAGGCATAAGGCCTGAAATTTGTGGGGAGGGATCCAGTCGATTAGATCTACCCCAGTACGCAAGTGGTGCTTAATTTATCGACCCCGAAAGGATGAAAGGCAAAGTTGACTTCAGCAGAATTTGAACTCGAGAGGTAGAGACGGGCGAAATACCTATTTCTTTACTACCCAAAAGGGGCTAAACTCAGAGAGGACAAACAAGGACGGACAAACGGATTAAGTCGATTATATCGACCCCAGTGCGTAACTGGTACTTAATTTATCCACCCCGCAAGCATGAAAGGCAATGTCGACCTCGGCGGAATTTGAACTCACATGGTAACGGCAGACGAAATACGGCTACGCATTTCGCCCCGCGTGCTAACGTTTCTGCCAGCTCGCCGCCTTACTAACACTTGGAATAATAACCTTCACAATGATAAAGGGAAGAGTATATGGAAGTAACAGAGAAACCACATAGGAAATCATGAATACGTTTAAAATCACTTCAGTGAGTTAAAAAAATATTAAAACAGTAAAACAAACAAAATTCTTTTGAATACGAATAGGAAAATGATGGCAGCGATCTGATTCAGAATTGTTGAATGACGGAGACGGTGAAGTGAGGAGAGCTTATGTGAAGCGATGCTTATGATGAGAAGTAGGGGCTGTGGCGATGTGATGGTGTGGTGGTGTTCTTTGAAGAATGGTAGTATTGTGGAATGGTGGAGTTAAGAGGATGAGAACTGTAGAAGGGTAGTGCCGATGTTCATTGCTGTAGTTTCATTTTTAGCGGTGATCATTGTGATTTGTAAAAAGGTCTGAGTAGTGTGGAAGATCGTGGAAGATCGTGGTAGGTCGCTGCACATTCTATATTTAAAAAGGTAGTTAGGGTTGGTGTTGGAAGTGGTGAGAGCCATCGACAATAGAGTTTGTGGTTAGGTTGGCGTTGGTAGTACAAGTGATGGTGGAGGTGGTGACAGTAAGCTGTACAGAGGAAATGAATATACAGAACTTCGTGATTAAAGCATACTTGTGATGGCCACATTGATAAAAAAAATAAAGATGGTTATAGTGATGGTGAAGTCTATGATCTGCAGTGGAGAATGTTGAATGCAGAGATTGTCATGTTTGGTTCTGATATAGCCGATGTGGGTTGCTGAAAAGTTCCTCGCTTTAACGGTATTGTGAAGGGCCTGGATAGAGGTCCGACCTTCTGAGTTCTTATACACACTGAAGGACCGTTGCAAAAAGTGTGTGAAATATAACTGATCCTCCCGTATTTTTTTTTTACTCAAAACGAGGAACTTTTCAGCATCCCATCATAGTGGATGTGTTGATGGTAGTGATGATTTGATGTTGTTGCTGTTGTTGTTGTTGGTGGTGGTGATGGTGGTGGTATTGGTGGTGGTGGCAGTGGTGGTGGTAGTGATGGCTTGATGTTGTTAATGTTGTTCTTGTTGTTGTTGTTGGTGGTGGTGGTGGTGGTTGAGGTGGATATAGTGTTTGCGAAGAAGCGATTGAGTGTGTCTGTTTGCACTACCCTTTTCTACAATAAGCATAAGCTTTGACATTTTTGGACAGGGTGTTGCTAGTCGATTACATCGACTGGTACTCGATGTAATCAACTGCTCAACTGGTACTTATTTTATCGACCCCAAGAGGATGAAAGGCAATGTCAATCTCCTTGAAATTTGAATCCAGAACGTAAAGACAGATGAAATGCCGCTAGATATTTTGTTCGGCGTACTAACTATTCTGCCAGCTCGCCCTATTGGTGCTGTTTGTAATAATCCTTTCTAGTATAGGCACAAGGCCTGAAATTTTGGTGGGGGGAATGTTGGCCAGTCGATTACATTGAACCCAGTGCGAAACTGGTGCTTATTTTATCGACCCCGAAAGGAAGAAAGACAAAATCGACCTCGTCAGAATTTGAACTCAGAACGTAAAGATGGACGAAATTCTGCTAAGCATTTTGCCCGGCGTGCTAATGATTCTGCCAACTCGCCGGTTTGGTGATATTTGTAATAATGGTTTCAAATTTTGGCACAAATCAAAAAGGCACTTAGTCCATTACATCTGGAGGGGCTTAGTCCTTGGCTTAGCAGTGCTACTGAGAGGCGCTACCGGTTCGGAATAATCTCTGCAGGCATGGATGTGCTTTCAGACGGGTTGTCCGAGGTGTACGCAGAGTGATGTAACCGTTCTCCACGCCCTCGTTCAGTGTCTAGGCATTGCTGACTTGTGGGATTATGTTGAACAGCTGCTGTAATGTGTGGGACGGATCAATCTGTCGGCGAGTCTGTAGTGATGATCGCACCGCTGCCTTCCTTCAATCGGGTATGCAAGGCAGTTTTCCTCGTTTGTATGGTGGTTGTGGCGAAAGAGGTTGCTTGGTGGACAACACTGAAACGCATGAAAATAAATACGTTCCTCTTTGATGGACCTCTGATTGACTTCTTCAAGATTCACATGAAAAGGAAATTGAGAGTGGAGAGGGAAGTGCTGTCCTCGAGTGAGTTTATTGAAAGATGGGTGAAAGTTGTGAAAATGGCAAGAGTGGATAGTACCTCTCTAAGTGTAGACTTGTGAGTCGGAAAGAAGGAATTGGAAAGGGCACTTGTTCTTAGGGCTTCAGAGATATCTCGGACAGTAGGGTTCCTCGATTATCCTCAGAGGTATTCCAGTATCAAGAGGGCTATATCGCTATCATTTTTAAGTGTATACCGTGTATACTTAATATCTGTGTTTCTTTCCATTTTTTTATCATTTCATTATGTGTAAACCCCTACACTTTATGCCTCTCTTTGTATTGTCTCCTTCATCCTTTACCCTTGTGGCAAATAAATAAAACCAACATCATCATCATCGTCGTCGTCATAGTTGTTGTTGTTGTTGCTGTTATTATGACGATGATGTTGATGAAGACGAGGACGAAGAAGAAGAAGAAGAAGAAGAAGAAGAAGAAGAAGAAGAAGAGAAGAAGAAGAAGAAGAAGAAGAAGAAGAAGAAGAAGAAGATAAGAAGAAGACGACGACGATGATGATGATTGCGCTGATAATGATCACGATAATGATGTCAACGGTGAAGATGTCTATGAAAGTAACGATGATGATAACGACGTTCATAACGGCGACAATACTGATGATGATGATGATGATGGTGATAATTGTTGTGGTGGTGTTGATGGAGGAGGACATGTGTCGGGTTGGCTGTGGTGAGCATGGCGGTGGCTGTGCTTGTGAATATAGTGATGCTATTTATCATGGGATTTTGGTATTAATATTGTTGGTCCTAGTAGAGACAAATTGTGGCCAATGGTAATCGTAATAATAGCAAAAAACGACGATATATCATACATATTAGCAACAACAAGCTACCAATAAATGGAACGATGAAAAGCACAAATGTTTTTAAAACAGTTTAAAAGAATTTTTTTTTCATTCTTACTGGAAATTCTTAAAACATAATTTCAGACAAATATAATACAATATTCATTCACATACCAATTGAAAGTTTTTATATACATCATATATAATATATATATATATGCATATATGAATAAGTATGTATATACTTATATATATATATATATTATATATATATATATATATATATATGTATATATATATATATGTATATATATATGTATGTATATATGTATATGTATAATAAGTTTATATATTATATACATATATATAATATATATATATAATATATATTATATATATATGTATATATATATTAAACATATATGAAATATATGTATACCATACATGTAAATGAAAAAGAAAGAGAATTGAAAAGCAAATAGAAAATGATACAATTACTGTAGAGAAAAAAACATATGCGTACACATACACATACGTACACACACACACTTATATGTATACAGGCAGGTATGTGTTTCTCTCTGTCTCTGTATATTTTTATTATGATTTTTATTAAGTTTATAAATAGTGAATGCGGGGAAAATATCCACTTAACACAAACCATTGAGGGCTGCATTGTTGATTATTTCGAAGATGGTAAACACTGATGTATCAATGTCTTTCGCTACAAGGTTCTTTGTTAAGGGTACACGTTATACATACGTACATACATACATACATACATACATACATACATACATACATGCTTGTATACATACTTGCTTACACACATACATACATGCTTAGGAACACGTATACATAAATATATGTACGTAAGTAAATATACATACCACACACACACACACATATATATATATATTATATATAATATTTTATATATATATATATATATATACATAATATATACCATATACATATTACAAATATGTATATATATATTTATAATATATATGTATATATATATATATCATATCATATATAATCTATATTACATATATATATATATATATATATATAATATATATATATAATAAACATAAAATTGCTTATATATGTATATATATACGCATATATATCAAATACAATATATTTTGCACATATATGTATATACAATTATGTGTGTCTGTGTATTTATATATGTATGCATGCATACACATATATATATGAACTCACAAACGCATGCGTGAGGACAATATTTTGTTACTAAATGATTTAAAGATGATATTTTGATTTCATATAAAAATGAAAAAAACTTCAAAACAAAAAATACACATATGAGAAAAGAAAAAAAAATTAAAATATACAAAATAAATAAAACAAAATGAAACTTTCATATCAGTTTTCTAGACAAGAAACATAATGGAATATAACTTCATGACAAATGGTTAAAATATTTTTGAAAGATAGAGGAAGAATGAAAATACTTTTAATATCTCCGAAATTGACTTCAATAGAAAAAAAGGAGAAAAGAACTGAAAGCGGCGAAACGTTGCGGGGGCGAAGAGAAGTGTTTTAGAATGAAAAGAATTGGTGCAAATGATTGCTAGTTTAAGTGAAGGCAGCAGCATGTTTGTGATTTGTAGGATGCGTTGAGTAAGCGATGCTAACAGTTCCTTTGAAAACATCGGTTCAAAGTGTAAATAATATAAGAGGAGGGAAAACAATACACAACATTACATATGGAAACACAGACACGCATACACATACACGCACACACAAATGCATACATGCATGCATAAGTATATATTTATAAATATACACGCACACACATATACCAAAATATAAATATAGCTATCTGTATATACGTGTGTGTGAGAATATAGATGTATGCACATATATATATGTTTGCATGTGCCTATATATATATATACATATACATATATATGTTTGTATGTGTATATATATATGAATAAATACATATAAGTGTATATATATATGTATATATATCTATATCTCTCTCTCTCTAGATACATATATATATGTATATATATATATATATATACTATATATATATATATATATATATATATATATAAATGAAATAAAAGGGGGATAGTGAAAGGGAAAGAGAGACAGACAGACAGAAAAACAGAGAAGGTGAGGGATGGGTAATACAGAGAAAGTACTGATTCAAATATTTCAGACAGCTAAGTAAACAATAAAAAATAAATTTTAAAAAAGTTGCCCTGAATTGTTTAACTGAATTCTCGGTGATATCATTCAATAGCCTGTAATCGGTTTTGTCAATAGGTAGCAAGACTGAAATGTATAATACTTATATATATATATATATATATAAGAGCCTCTCCATGTCTATGTATGGATGTGTGTTTATGTGCGTCTAAAGAGATAGAGAGAGAGAGAAGAGAAAAAGAATGAGAGAAAGAGAGAGGAGGATAAGAAAATATGAGTGTATATATGTATACGCGTGCGTATTTATATATATATAAGTACATATCTGTGCATGCCTGTATATCCATATCTATCTATATATATATAGTTACTCCAAACATGTACAAAAACAAAACACAACTCAAGGACGTGGAGCACTATAGTGTTATTGGACGCTCATGAAAGGAAAGAAAGAAGGAGGATTTAATGTTTCGAGCGGAGCTCTTCGTCAGAAACATAGGAAAAGGAAAGGTCCAAGGAAGGGAAAACGGAGAAAGAAAATCGCCAACGATATATATATGTATATATATATATATATATATATATATATATATATATATATATATATATACATATATATATATACTAGCAGAGGCACCTGGCGTTGCTCGAGAATAATATTGTTCCTCGTATATTGAAAGCAGAAAGCAAAATATATTTTATTATTCTAAATTTAATTTTTTCTTCAATTGGCATACAGATTATTTCTAGGTTGAGAAATCAATTCACAAAACAAAATAATGATAATAATAATAATAATAATAATAATAATAATAATAATAATAATAATAATCATAATAATAATAATAACAATAATAATAATAATAATTATAATAAAACACGAAAAATGTTATCATATGCACAACTTCTCTCTGGAAGAAGTATAGGTTCATGTTCATTAAGAAATACACCCAGGTCTGTGATGTCATAATTTACCTCTCTTGCTGTCTCTTGCAGTTAAATCACTAATTTGAAGATTGCTTCCGTCAGACCAGAACCAGACCCTTGCAAATTTGTGCCTCCTGTGGCCAAAACTTGATCCACAATTTCAATCCGTGTTCGGTTAAAAATTGCTTCAGGGAACTGAATATTGATACCTGGGTTTGCCTGTTGAACTGCATACTTTCTCACAATGTTTTATCCCAAACTTTAGGAGACGGCCAAGTTGATACATCTTGAGTATAATTGTAAAAAGGGTACGGAGTTTCCTTGGAGAATCTGGTACTGATGCTTCAGTAAATGCAAAGTTCCAATGCGCATCATTTTCTAAAAATCCTTGTCGATAGCAGGCTTCCCTATAAGTTTCACATACTAGAACATTTATTTTCCTTAAATCTTGGAATGATTTGGGACTACTTACTTCATGCAAGCCGGTTTCCTCTTGTGTTACTTATTGTTTCTCCAGGTGTAATACTTGGGTAAATGAGGAAAAAGGAGTTTTCTTGCATCGTCATCTACTTGAAGCAACTTAAGAAAGGCAGTAAGGGTAGTTTCATTTGGAGAAAATGCTTGTTGGAAGGCTGTTTGTTTTGTAAAGATAACCCTGTGGCCATTCTCTAGATGGACTCTCAGATGAATGGTGGCTAGGTGTCTCTCAAGAATGGGAGAAATGAAGATGCGCCAAAAACTTCAGTGGTACTGATTTATCTTCCTCTGCCATTCTCGTCGTTCGCATTCTACATAAGAAAGTATGCTGCAGCATCTAAACCTTTATTTGTATATTTGCAAACATACATAATAGAATTAACAGAGTTGCAGAATTCAACACACGAATTCCATAAAGATTATTGCAAACCAGATACAAAAGCAAAGTAAAATATCAAACTTTCCTTGGGCTTTGTGGTAAATAACTTGCTTACCAACCACATGGTTCCGGGTTCAGTCCCACTGCGTAGCACCTTGAGAAAGTGTATTCTAATCTAGCCTCGGGCCGACCAAAGCCTTGTGAGTGGACTTTGTAGATGGAAATTGAAAGAAGCCCGTCGTATATATGTATATATATATCTATATATATAAAACTCTAGTTGTGTGAGTGTCTGTCCCCTTCGATTTAGATTCCTAACTCCTCCCACATTTTGCGGTGCAGTTTAACCAAATTCGGGTATCTTATAGTCGTGATTCATATCGAGCCCGTCTGACTATTAGCGCGCGTCAACGATGAGTCTACGATTTTAAAAATAATTTAACATCATTTTTTATTCCATTTTAATGCATAAAATGCATCGTGTGTCGATGGCGGCGGAGTTGGCGTCCACGCTCACACCTGCACCTGTTTGCTTCTCCCCCTTCCATCCCTCGTGAAGCTGTGGGGAAGGGAGTGTAAAGAAATCAACGTCGTAATGCGTTGTGAAGGAAACCAGCGTTCTTTTAGAACAATGACTTCATGGCTTGAAGACACCAAAACAAAAATGGCTAAGAAAGCCCGAATTTATAAGGGAAGTAACTCTCTAAAAATGCTTATATAGTTATTTCCCTTACAAACCCGAGCAACGCCGGGCGATACTGCTAGTATATATATAAAACTGTAGTTGTGTGAGTGTCCGTCTCCTACGATTTAGATTCCTAACTACTCCCACATTTTGCGGTGCAGTTTAACCAAATTCGGGTGTCTTATAGTCGGGATTAATATCGAGCCCGTCTGGCTATTAGCGCGCGTCTACGATGAGTCTACGATTTTAAAAATAATTTAACATCATTTTTTATTCCATTTTAATGCATAAAATGCATCGTGTGTCGATGGCGGCGGAGTTGGCGTCCAATCTCAAACACCTGCACCTGTGTTTGCTTCTCCCCCTTCTTCCCTCCCCCGTGAAGCTGTGGGGAAGGGAGTTTAGGGAAATCAACGTCGTAATGCGTTGTCAAGGAGACCAGCGTTCTTTTAGAACAACGACTTCATGGCTTGAAGACACCAAAACAGAAATGGCTAAGAAAGCCCGAATTGGCATCTATAAAGGAAGTAACTCTCTAAAAATGCTTATATAGTTATTTCCCTTACAAACCCGAGCAACGCCGGGCGATACTGCTAGTATATATATAAAACTGTAGTTGTGTGAGTGTCTGCCCCCTTCGATTTAGATTCCTAACTACTCCCACATTTTGCGGTGCAGTTTAATTAAATTCGGGTATCTTATAGTCGGGATTCATATCGAGCCCGTCTGGCTATTAGCGCGCGTCTACGATGAGTCTACGATTTTAAAAATAATTTAACATCATTTTTTATTCCATTTTAATGCATATTTTTTCGTGTGTCGATGGCGGCGGAGTTGGCGTCCATGCTCACATCTGCACCTGTGTTGTTTCTCCCCCTTCTTCCCTCCCTCGTGAAGCTGTGGGGAAGGGAGTGTAATGAAATCAACGTCGTAATGCGTTGTCAAGGAGACCAGCGTTCTTTTAGAACAACGACTTCATGGCTTGAAGTCGCCAAAACAGAAATCGCTAAAAAAGCTGAAACAGATCCACAAAAACGGCAATTACCGCCACACAGGGAAGGTTTCCTGTGCAAACAATTTGCACAACCGAATGTTTTAGTTGTTGCGCAAATCTTTATATATAAAAGTGAAGTTGTGTGTCTGTCTCCTACGATTTAGATTCCTAACTACTCCCACATTTTGCGGTGCAGTTTAACCAAAACCGGGTATCTTATAGTCGTGATTCATATCGAGCCCTTCTGGGTATTAGCGCGTGTCTACGATGAGTCTACGATTAAAAAAAAATTACCATCATTTTTTTATTCCATTTTAATGCATTTTTCGCTATTATATACGGGAAGTAACTCTCTAAAAATGTCTACGATGAGTCAACGATTTAAAAAAAAATTTACCATAATTTTTTATTCCATTTTTAATGCATTTTTTGCTATTTTTTGCTATAACTCACTAAAAATGCTTATATAGTTATTTCCCTTACAAACCCGAGCAACGCCGGGCGATACTGCTAGTATATATATATATAATATATATATATATATATGTGTGTGTGTGTGTGTATATGCTGTGTTTCTGTGTTTTCCCCCCAACATCGCTTGACAACCGATGCTGGTGCGTTTATGTCCCCGTCACCTAGCGGTTCTGCAAAAGAGACCGATAGAATAAGTACTAGGCTTACAAAGAATAAGTCCTGGGTGTCGATTTGCTCGACTAAAGGCGGCGATCCAGCATGGTCACAGCCAAATGACTGAAACAAATAAAAGAATAAAAGAATATGCTAAATATACAATGAAGTCACGCTGTGGCTAAATGCTCAAGAAGTTTACTTCTCAGCAACGAGGTTCTGTGTTATGTATGACTGCGGGGAAAATGTAATTTCATATAATCTGAAATCAAGTCGAAAGTTGTGAAAGGAACTAGATACATGGAAAATGCATAGGATTGTGTCGGATGAATTTTCTCTGTAATTGAGACGTACGGCGTTGTTAGACGCTGGGCTATGCTGATTACGCACGCAAATTATATTAAGTGTACATCTGTTTGTGGAGTGCTTAGTTACTTACAAATTAAATCAAATAACTGGGACCCTACTTTCGAACAACGGAGCTCCCTAATCAGTAAATACTTTTTACCGATTCTACATATTTGCTGCAAATCCGCAACAATTACGAGAGGGCCCAATAAGCGCAATCATTAAATATTTACTAATTTACAGTAAAGGAAGCATTGGTCTCTAATCAACTTAGAGTTATCTTTCTTGGTATCTGGTGTTGACGAGAAATAATACGTTCGAAATACAGCCTTCAGTGCAATAAAGGGCCATCGGAGTTAACTATAGTGCTTCTTTCAACATGTGTGTGTCTTAAGCAAGAAGGTGTTCCCCATGACAAACTGCAATGAAAAGCCTTTACAAGTTCAAACCTAATTACATTGGTATTAAGTTTGCATACATTTCTCCATCATAACGTACACACACACGTATAATACAGAGTATTAATGACAGAATTAAATGACAGATTGACTACAGATAATGTCATATATATGGAGGGAATCTTATAATGCTATTTAATTTTGTGACATATCTGTTAGTTTCATCTGGTTGCATTAGCTACATAATATTCTTATTGTCCATGAGTGTCTTCATCACATGCTACGACCATTGTACCGGTCTAACTTCTATGCGAATGATATCTTCTTATTCAGAAAATACTATATACATATGTATATAAGAATGCCTTTTGTAGGTATATATGTATGAGTGCGCATACATATATATGCTTATGAATGTATATATGCGTGTGTATCTGTGTGCGTGTGTTTGTGTGTATCTGTCTCTGAGTGTATGAACGTATGTCTATGTTTTTCTTTTGTTCTATACTTTTTATCCAACTCACCGTACACGAATATATGAACTAACACATATGTGCTTTTTTGTTAGTATATATATATATATGAAACCACACACACACACTCATGCACACACACACAAACACACACACACACAAACACACACACACACACACACACACACACATACATACATATATATATATATATATATATATACAGAAGGAGAAAGAGAGAGAGAGTTATGTATGTATGTATAGAGCATTAAAATCTATCAAAGTGTCTCATTTTTTTACCGCTTTTGTACCACTTCAAACTTGTCTATATATAGAATGGTTTTGAAGGTGTATATTCGCAGTTTATGCGCACACAACACAGAGTTACTGAGATATAATTACAGACACCAAGGAAAATACATACTTACAGCAAATTTAAACGCGTATCTCAAACACTATTAATATTAGCGCGTATTGGAACCATTTGCAAATATACACTTTCAAGCGCTTAGACTCATATATATACATGCGTGTATATATGCACACGCAGGTACACACCTACGTATATGTATATCCTTATATATATGTGTGTGTGTATGTATGTGTGTATGTGTGTGTATGTGTGTGTGTGTGTGTATATTCGGAAATATTTGGTTATATGAGTCAGAATGTGTGTATTTATGTGTTTAAGCATAATGCGATTATGTGTACATAGATATTTGATATATATATATATATATATATATACACATTACATACAGATATATGCACATAGATTTATAGATGGACAAATGAGAAAGAGAGAAGGAGAGGTAGGTAGAAGGAGAGGTAGGTAGACGGATAGACAGACAGACCGATATATATGATATATATACATACATAGACGGACATATATATATATATATATATATATATATATATATATATATATAGATAGATAGATAGATAGATAGAGAGATAGATAGATAGAAAGATAGATAGAAAGATAGATAGATAGATAGATATATATATATATTATATATATATATATATATATATATATAGATAGATAGATAGATAGATAGATAGATAGACAGATAGATAGATAGACAGATAAAGTGACAGAGATACAGTAATAGGTCGCTTGAAAGAGTTACACACACACACACACAAGTGAGTGTGTGTTGTGTGGTAACGTTTGTATACGTGTTTGTGTGTTGCAATTTTTGTGTGCTTTTGTGTGTGTGTGTGTGTTTATATATATTTAAAGTTGGCGAGAGAGAACAAAGAATGAATCTTTTGGCTTTAATTGAAGGCTTAGTGTTTATTTATTTATCTTTTGTGTCTTATATTCGATGAAAATAGAAATGATCTTTGCTGAAAAGGTCTTATATAATCATACTTACGAATTGATACCACAATACATACATAAATGAATCGAAAAAAGAAGAAAAGAAGGAAACAAGGTTGGAAGAAAGGAAGAAAAAATATCAGATGTTCTGAACAACAGCAAAATTACTATGGAAAAATATTCGTACGAACCACGAGAGATTTTTATAACGCTTACAAAGTCAATGCGTCTAATTCTTGTCTGTTATGTTTTTATGTGATGTACAATAGGTGAGATTCTGGACTAAAGTTGTTTGATTTACTGTAGTTGAATTAGTT
>NC_043005.1:79569597-79607097 GCF_006345805.1 Octopus sinensis | reverse complement strand
CTCTTCTCCGAATACGGACATGGATGGTCACTTGAACGGGAAATCCCCCAACTCGAGCCCTCCAAGTTCACCACCACAACCACGACAGAAAGAAAAATGTAAGCGGAACAAATGGACCCGAGAAGAGTATAAAGAAGTAATATACGCTTATTACTATGCATTAGGTAGGCCATCTCAAGAGAGACACACCGCAAACTCTTACAGTATATGGAGAACACGGAATCAAGACAGTAGGCCCTATTTGGACGAGAACAAATTAGCAAATGTGAGGAGGGATATCTTTAGAAATAACAGACTCACAGACAGTGAAATAAGCGCGATCAAGCACGCAACGGAAAATGACATAAATATAAGACACAAAGGAAATGAAGAATCAGATGAACAGTATAGCCCGCCACGAGGCTTAATTGAAAGACTGCCATCTGACCAAAGTACGCAAAGGCCTGAAGATACAAGAAATCTCTATTGTACCTGTTAAAGATAGCCAGGAAAACGAAAAAACAACAGTAACTGAAGATCTCGCATTTGCTGAAGAACACAGAGAGTCTATAGCAGAAATGAGGCAGAAAATCCTGAATACGCTTGAAGTTGTAAGACATACAAGTATGAATGATAGAGAACCGCTTCATAAACTCTCAAATACAAACCAAAATAAAAAACAAATCCAAATTGGCAACTATGTAACAAATGAAATAATACGAGAATTAAAACCTGATTTTACTGAGTAAATGAAATTATTTACGCTTCTGCTAGGGCATTGAAACCAGCTGTATGCCCCCGAAAAACAAAGAAAACAAAACCTGGGAAGAAATCAAACCTGGAGAAGTAAAATTGAAAAAGAGATTGAATTTATGAGAGGGGAAATATCAATATTAAATGAACTAATATGTGGAAATGATATAAGATCCAGAACAGGAAGAAAGATGAAGAGAAAATTTGGATCCTCACCAAGAGAAGAACTGATATAAAAAAAAAAACCGTGAAACAAAAAGTCCAAGCAAAAGCCCAAAGAATACGAAGATTTGAGAAGAGAAACAAGTTTTACAAGCAAAATAAGCTGTTCACATCCAATGCCAAACAATTCTACAGAGAAATAGGGAAGGAGAAAGTAACCGTTAAAGACCCCCCTCCCATGGAAGAAGTTCAAAACTTTTGGAAAAGGATTTGGAGTGACAAGAAGACGTACAACATAAATGCAGACTGGATTATACAAACTGAAGGGTCCTACCAAAATTTACAACAACAAGCATGGGAAGACATCACAATAGCAGACCTAAGAAAGGCACTCACGAAGGCCCATAATTGGAAATCCCCCGGTAAAGATAGGGTGCCGAATTTCTGGCTCGCATCGCTCCTGTGCGCACACGGTAAGCTAGTTCAGCTGCTCAATGGAATTATGAGAGACCCAAAGAAAACACCTGAATGGTTAGCAAGTGGCATTACTTACCTACTCCCAAAGAATAACGAAACCAACTTTCCAAAAACTATCGGCCTATAACCTGTCTATCCACCACGTATAAAATCCTAACATCTATCCTGGCGGAGAAAACATATGCATTCATGGAGAAGAACGATATTTTCCCCATTTGAACAAAAAGGGTGCCGCCGAGGCTGTTACGGATGCAAAGATCAACTGCTAATCAATCGTATGATCCTTGAGAACTGTCACAACAAGCGCAGAAATCTCAGCACCGCATGGATTGACTATAAAAAGGCCTTCGACAGTATACCGCATCCATGGATCTTGAGATCGCTGGACATCTTCAAAATTTCCCCTGTGATTTCAAACTTCCTGAAGCACAATATGTCGTTGTGGAATACGAATCTCCAATTATACCACTCTAATGGAGTACTTGCCTCAGAAAATATAAACATCAACTGTGGAATTTTTCAAGGTGACTCACTTTCACCTTTAATATTCTGCATAGCCCTAATACCCCTTACAAGTGAATTAAACAGAACAGGTATGGGTATAAAATTGCCAATAAAAAAAAAGCCATCTATTTTATATGGATGACTTAAAACTTTATGGTAAAGACAATAATGAACTTGAAGGCCTATTGCGCACCGTGAAATCATTCAGCGATGACATCGGGATGGAGTTTGGACTTGAGAAGTGTGCCAAGGCCACTTTCCAGAAAGGGAAAGTGAAGACCACAATTCAGTCGTGTTAGATGTTGACACAGTCATAAGAGAGCTTGAGCAAGAACAAACATACAAATATTTAGGGATAAATGAAGGCTCTGGTATTCAGCATGCAAGCATGAAAGAGAAAATCAGGAAGGAATGTTATAGGAGAGTTCGTGCAGTCCTGAAATCTGAACTAAATGCACGTAACAAGGTGTTAGCTATAAATTCCTTAGCAGTTCCAGTTGTTACTTATAGCTACAATGTGTTGAACTGGAATATGAGTGAAGTAAAGAATATAGATAGAAAAATACGCAAGCTGCTGAGTTGTAATAGGATGCACCACCCAAAGGCAGACGTAGATCGCCTTTACCTTCCCAGAGCCCAAGGAGGTCGAGGCCTGATCCAATTTGAACTAGCTTACAAAACAACCACAATTGGACTGGCCAAATATCTCGAAATATCGAATGACTGGATGCTAAAGCTCGTGGAAAACCACGAGAGACGAAAGAAGCTTCATTCTATCATCAAGGAAAGCAAAAAATTTGCTATTGATCTCGTGCAGGATACCCAAACTGAACAACCCGAGGGAAGTACGGCAACTATTGTTGCAAAGGTGAAAATGATGGCAATGAAAAAAGCGCACGAGCAATTGGCTGATAGGTGGGAGGAGAAACCTCTGCATGGCAAATATGTGACCCGCAGCAAACAAGCTGATGTTGACCAGAAGCAAACCCATCAGTGGCTGCGGAGCTCAGGGCTAAAAGCAGAGAGCGAAGGTTTCATCCTGGCTGCTCAAGACCAAAGCCTATCAACCCGAACTACCAGGCCAATGTGATGAAAAATGGAGCAGACCCAAAATGCCGATTCTGCAACGACATGATTGAAACAGTGGACCACCTAATCTCTGGATGTAAAGTCTTAGCACCAGTGGAGTATAAATTAAGACATGACAGAGTTGGCCAATATCTTCACTGGCATTACGATATCAAAACTGCCGACAAGTGGTATAATCACCACCCTGAGGCTGTAACTGAAGGAGAAAATGTAACCATTCTGTGGGACTTTCCAGTACATACAGACCGAACCATCAAGGCCAATAAACCAGATATTGTTGTGAAAGACCAAAACAATAAAGTTTGCTTATTGATCGACATGAGCATCCCCTGTGATCATAATATCTCAGCGAAAGAGTTTGACAAGCTCAGAAAATATAAAGACCTACTCATTGAAATTGAGAAAATGTGGCATCTCAAGGCGGTTACAATACCAGTGATCGTAGGAGCACTAGGAATGATCAAGAAGGGAACCGAAAATTATATGAGAATGATCCCTGGCTTACCATCCCTGCAAGAAGTGCAAAAGATTGTCTTAACTGGTACATCACACGTATTGAGAAGAGCATTGTCGATGTGAGAACTGTTGCTGCTCATGCATTTTAATTTAACTTTAAAAAAAAAAAAAAAAAAAATTAACGAACTACTGAGTTTGGTTTAATGGCCTACCAATATACACTATGAGTTTCTTTGCCCTAGGAGTCGGGAAGACACTCGGCAAGAAATGGAAGAAAATTTGAAAGAAGAAAAAAAAAGTAATAATAATAATAATAATAATACTAGTTGAAGTCAAAATTTAATGGACGGAATAAGATTGAAGGTATCAACACATTGACGGTTTCACTCCTTATATATGGAGCATGAGTAATCACTTAGACAGTAGATGAACTAAACAGCTTAGACGAGGACGTTGCTGACTTGATATGGGATACTCCACCCAAAAAGTGACACAGACAGACTGTATGTACCAAGAAAAAAGATGAGGAAGAGGACTGGCTGGATACGAACACAGCATTAGAACAGAAGAAAACAACATAGCATGGTATGTAAAAAATGCCACAGAGCCGCTATTATTAGAAATGAGAAGGCCAGGCTTCTGTAGGATGAAAGATTGCAAAGGTAAAGCACTATACAATGAATTGAAAACGAATGAAACAGAATGTAAGTGGGTAAAGAAAAGAATGCATGGTCAATTTCATAGCGTTTTTGAAGATAAGAGAGACAAGCAAAAAGATGGCTATCTATCACTAACAGTGATTTAAAACCGAAACAGAGACTCTAATCAGTGCTGCGTAAGAGCAAGCATTAAGAACCAATTACATAAAACACAGAATAGACAACACATCAGAAGTGATGTGCAGAATTTGTGGACAAAATGGTGAAACCGTATGACGTATTTCTAGTCAATGTATGCCACTAGGCCAGAAGGAATATAAGAGACGTCATGCCAATATAGCAAGGGTTGTCCATTGGATACATTGCAGCAAGTATGGATTTGGCGGAGGGAAAAGTGGTACGAGCATAAACCCGAAGGCATCACCAAAAATGATAGTGCAAAGATCCTAAGGGATTTTGTGATTCAGTGCGACCATGAGTTAGGTAACAAGACAGTGTTAATTGAAAAAGAAAACAAATGATGCTGAATCATAGATGTAGCATAACCACCTGACAACATGGTATGCGATGAGGAAGAAAGAAAAGTCGATAGATATAACAAGTTAGCCTGGAATGTTAAGAAGTTGTGGTCGATGAAAAGGTGGTAGAGTACCAATAATTGTCGGAGTCCTGAGAACAGGGAGTAAAAGTCTTGAGAACTGCATAGTTCAAATAAAGGCTGCAACAAGGGTGGAGCACTTGGAGGAAACAACACTGCTTGGAACTGCTCGAATACTCCGGATGATGCACGAAAAATAAGGGGTGTTGCCTTAGTTCACTGATAGTGAATAGCTGACACCGTAGTACATCTAATCAAATAGTGAACATCGATTAATAATTGACAGATTTGTGGATCTATTAAATGCAAAAGGGAGAGAATATATGTGCGACTTTAAGAAGATTAACCAATGGAGGCAAAATAAAGATATGAATAAAGTCCATATTGTTCTGAGATACAGTGAAACAAAGAATATCACACAAAGAAATAATCTTATCAAGGATGCTAGCAGGAAAGGATGGGATTGAGGACTACTGAGAATAAAACAGCAACGGATAGAAGAGGGAATAAACAATTGTGGTGGAAAAGGAGAATTTCTGAAGATATAAATTCCCTGAATAGTGTAGTGTCAATACTTGTCAGGAAAAGGAATGGAGAACTCAAGAATGAATGGAAATTCAAAGATGTTTGGAAGAATGGTGTAGATACAAAAAGTCCTGAATTTTGTAATTGAAGAACTGAAGCAGCGCATACATGCAAAAAGAAAGCAAAACTAACTAGTTTTCAAAACGGATTAAGCAATCAAAAACCGATCAAAAAAGATTTTATCAAGAGATTAATGATGATAAAAAAAAACTTGGAATATGAGCCCCTGATGCTGATGAAAGTCGACATTTTGGGAGTAAGATACTGAGTGAACAACATAACATTACAGCTGAATGGCTCTGCAGCCTAAAGCAAGCAGCTTCTTATTCCCAGCAAGAGGCGTTCCATTTCACAGAAGACAGTATCAGAAATATGAGTAAAAAGATAAGCAATTGGAAAGCAGCAGGACCTGATGGTGTACAGGGGCTTTAGATGAAAAAGTTCAGTATTTCACATAAATTGATCGCAGAACAATTTAATGTATTTGGTCATTGGAGAAACGAAATCCTGGACTGGTTGACAAAAGGATGAACCGTGATGTGCTGAAGGATGCACCAAAGGGAAATATTGCTGACAATATTCTGTCTCCCGTTAATATGGATGTTACTGTCAGGAGGATTTGCAAAACTGTATAAATTTATTGATGAGAACGATAAATTGCCACCGGAACAAACAGGCTGTAGAAGGAGATGCAAAATGGTAATGCAAAATTGTAAACGAAGGAAAACAAATCTGGGAATGGCCTGGATTGACGATCGCAAAGCTTATGTCATGATTCCACATTCGTGAATCATCGAGTCCTTAGATCTGTTTGGAATTGCGAGGAATGTAATGTGTTTCCTGAAGAAAAGTATGGTGAGGTGGAAAACTCAACTGACACCTTACAGAATAAGCTTGGGCACCCTATGTATCAGAAGAGGGATTTTCCAGGGTGACAGCCTATCTCCGTTTCTTTTCGTCCTCTGCATGATAGCTCTTACCTTGGTACTTAGAAAAATGAACGTTGGGTACCAACTAAAGAAAACATCCCAAACACTCAACCACCTCCTCTTCACAGATGATTTGAATTTGTATGGCAAAGATGAGACAAAATTGAGTTCCTTGTTGAAAAAGATCCACAGACTTAGTATTGATGTTAGAATGGAATATAGACTCAAGAAGTGCGGAGTAATGTACCTAAAAACAATCAAGATACAGTGTCTAGCAGGGATAAAATTACCGAATAGAGACTTGATTAAATAAATTGAAACGGAAGGATACAAACACCTTGGTGAACTAGAGTGCAACGAGATAATAGAAAACGAAATGAAAGAATAACTAATGATTGTGTATTTCCGAACACTGTAGTTGGCACTGCCATCAAAATTGACTGGATGGAATAAAATGCAAGCAGTTAATACGTGGGCGATAGCATTACTTCGGTATGAAGCGGAAATTATAAAATGGTACAAAAGAGAAATGAAGAATATGGATACGAAGACCAGAAAAATGTTAACAATACACGGAGATTTCCACCCGAAGAGTGACACCGATAGGCTGTACTTGTCCAGAAGAAAGGGTGGAAGATGTTTGATCAGTTGCCAGGACTGTATCGAAGCAGAGGAAAACAGTCTAGGTTGGTATATATAAAATGCCGTGAGACCAACTCTGGAAACACTCGAACAAGGCCGATTTTATCAAAACTGAAAGTTAGGTAACTAAAAAATGATTTAAACAAGAAATGAACAGAAAAAAAAGAAAAAGCAAGGAAGGAAAAAACGTACAGTCACTTTGCATGAGAAGTGAACGCTAAGACAGATACAGAGGACCGGTGGCTGTGGATGAGGAGGAGTGACCTGAAGATAGAGACAGAAACCCTCATATACACAGCTCAAGAATAAGCATTAAGGACCAATTATGTGAAATTCAGAAATGACAGCACTACCGGTAGCGACAAATGCAGAATGTGTGGTGAGAGGCGTGAAACGGTACGGCATATCGTTTGCGAATGCCCGAAATTGGCACAACACGAATACAAAAGACACTATGACAATGTGGCAAGAATAGTCTATTGGGAGGCCTGAAGAAATCACGGCCTACAAAGAGCAAAGACATGGTATGAGCAAACCACAGAAGGAGTCACCGAAAATGAGAACTGCAAAAGCCTGTGAGATGTAATGATCCAGTGCTATCACCTAACCACACATAGGAAATCGGACATTGTTGTGGTGAATAAAAAAGAAAGAACATGTATGATTATCGACGTAGCATGCCCTGGTGACAACAGGATCAATTTTAAAGAAGAAGAATAAATAAACAACTACGACGGTTTAAAGTGAGAAATACAAAGGATGTGGTCAATGAGGAAAGTAGACGTGATTGATACCTATAGTAATTGGTGTTCTTGGAAGTATCAGCACTCAATCACCACCTTGACTGAAAAAGATCGGTGCAAGTGTAAAGGTAGGACACCTACGAAATTCAGTAATGATTGGAACTGAAAGAGTTCTTCGCAGGGTATTTGAAGCTTGACCAGTAAAACAAGTGTCACCTTAGTCTGTTGGCTGTGGACAGATGACACTTTACATCATACACAACAAAATAAGCTGTCAGTTTTCCTAATAATAATAATAATAATAATAATAATAATAATAATAATAATAATAATAAAACATAATGATAATACTTTTTCTAAAGGTACAAGGCCTGAAATTTGTGTGTGTGGGGGGGACTAGTCAATTACATCGACCCGTGTGTTTCTCTGGTACATAATTCATCGACTCCGAAAGAATGAAAGGTAAAGCCGACCTCGGCGGAATTTGAACTCAGAACATAAAGACAAACGAAATGCCGCTAAGCATTTTACCCGGCATTCTAACGATTCTGTCAGATCGTCGCCTTACTACTACTACTACTACTACTACTACTACTACTACTACTGATGATGAGGATGCTGCTGCTGCTGCCGCTGTTGCTGTTGCTGCTGCCGCCACCATGACGTCGACGACCACTTTGAACGTGAAGACGGGCGAAATACCGCTAAGCATTACGCCCGGCGTGCTAACCTTTCTGTCAGTTCGCTGCTTTAATAACAACCATAACAATAATAATGATTTCAAATTTTGGCGCAAGGCCAGCAATTTTAGAGTTGTCGGTGAGTGCTAGTCGGTTACATTGATTCCAGTACTTCACTGGTCCCAGATTTTATTGAGGCTGGAATGAGATAAACGAAATGTGCTAGCGCTTCTGCCAGCTCGCCGCCTGAAATTTCAAAATAGGCAGGGCAACAGCCACCAAATTTTCAAGTAGTTAGAAATAATAGAAAGAAGTGGCAGGACAGCTGTGAATATGTTTCAGTCTTTTTATATCATACCAACAGTCTTTAAATTAACCGTGACTCCTCTGTTTATAAGAAATAAAACGAAACAGGTATTTCGTGATTGAAAACTTATATAATAATATAATGATAGAAAGACAGCTGAAAACGCAGTACGGATGCCAGTGGTTTAAAAACATAATTGTAGTGTCTGAGTTAAGAATGGCTCAGTAAGTTGTAATTTGTAGTTAAATAAAATCATAGACGCATTTATTATTAAGCTTTCTCTCAGTGGGTGATCCCGCGTGAATTTTTTTTATTTCAAATGCATTATTTATTTTTCTTGCGTTGCGTGGTCGTTTAACATTTATGTGAGAATAATATAACTGTAAATTATTGTAGTAAATTATGCCAGTGGTTTAAAAACATAATTGTTGTGTCAAGTTAATATTGATGCAAATGCCATGATGAGTCAACCAACAGTCATTTTTACATTAATGGCCTTAAAAATGTATGTTGCAATTATTGGACAACTAGAAACACTACCACCGAGAGTGCACAGATTAGCCCAAATTATCAATATTAGATCCAGCTTTAGGAAAACGCTCCAGTGCATCCGTGAAGAGAACAAATTAATGAGGAACATTACTATCATGTTCGATAAACATACTGGTGTAAGAGAATTAAACTAGGTACTGATATATAATCACTTAAATATCAATGAACGAGATGATATACAACGAAGATAAATGAAAGATATGGAAAGAATATTATAGACGCATGAGAGTTTTTAAAATAGAGCTAAATGAAAACGAAATTGTTATTACTACAATAATTTACAGTTATATTATTCTCACATAAATGTTAAACGACCACGCAACGCAAGAAAAATAAATAATGCATTTGAAATAAAAAAAATTCACGCGAGGTCACCCATTGAGAGAAAACTTAATAATAAATGCGTATATGATTTTATTTAACTACAAATTACAACTTACTGAGCCATTCTTAGCTCAGACACTACAATTATGTTTTTAAACCACTGGCATCCGTACTACGTTTTTAGCTGTCATTCTATCATTATATTATTATATAAGTTTTCAATCACGAAATACCTGTTTCGTTTTATTTCTTATAAACAGAGGAGTCACGGTTAATTTAAAGAATGTTGGTATGATATAAAAAGACTGAAACATATTCACAGCTGTCCTGCCACTTCTTTCTATTATTTCTAACTACTTGAAAATTTGGTGGCTGTTGCCCTGCCTATTTTGAAATTTCAGGCGGCGAGCTGGCAGAAGCGCTAGCACATTTCGTTTATCTTTGCATTCGGCATTTCGGCATTTCGTTTGTCTTTGAGTTCCGCGTTCAAATTCTGCCGACGCCAACTTTGCTTTTCATCCTTTCGGGGGAGAGAAAATAAGGACCAGTTGAACACTAGGATTGCTGAAAGAGACTTACCCCTCCCTCGAAACTGGTAGCCTTGTTCCATTATTTCAAACCGAATTACAGTTAACTTTTGTTCTCACCGTTAAGTTTCAAATTTTAACTAATATTTACATGAATAAAATACAAAATGCTAGGAACTATTTTACATACACTTCTATCGAAGAATCTGTATATATATATATCAGCATGCACACAAGTCCTACATACACGTTTTCTACATCTATACCCGCACACACACACTTACATATATGTATATATATATATAAAGTTAATCCAGACATGAATATATATATTTATATATATATACGTATGTGTATGTGTAGATATATATATATATATATATATATATATATATATATGCATTTATGTATATATGTGTGTATGAATGCATGTATGCATATACGCATGTATGTAAATATGTATGATATATTCAGGTGTATTTGGTTCAATAAAGTTCACACCTGATGCACCAGACGTATGATCAAAGCTAATCCAAGTGTCTGTCGCACGTATTTTTATATTCACAATTATTTGCATAAATAAATATAAAAGATAACACGTTCTATGGAGTTTCTATATTTAGACGTGAGATTTATGTTTCCTAATAAGTTATACTCTTTCTCTCTCTCCCCTTCTTTCTCTCTCCCTCGATCTATCTCTCTCTTTCCTTTCCCATCTATCTATCTATCTTCCTATCTATCTATGTATCTATTTCCCATTACGTTATCTCAGTCTGTTTATATTATATATATATATATGTGTATGTATGTATGTGTGTGTGTGCATGTGCTCCAATATGGCCGCAGTCAAATGATTGAGACAAATAAATGAATAAAAGAATAAAATTATATATATATATATATATATGCCCATATAGGAAATGCCTTATCCACTCTCGTGTGACCTAACACAAACAAACACATGTATGTATACCTGTCTTTATATATGTATGTATGCACACATGCACACACACACATATGTTTATACACGCACACACTCATATATACATACATGTAATTAATGAAGGAAACGGAAGATGGAATACGCGAGAATCTATTGCTTACCACAAGTTTTCGATCCATCTAGCACCGATCCATCGTAGGTGGAATAATGTACAACTGTATCCCTCGGTGAAGAAGTGTCCTCTCGGGTGATTACAAAAGGTATTCAGTGAGAGTACTATAAGGTAAACCTTATTGGAATAAAACCTTACGTTGTCAAATCATTGGCGAGGCGTGTATCCAATGCCCGGTCGAATAGGAAGATGCTGTTAGAATAGAAGCCACGGTGAGTTTGGAAGCGGACCCGAACCCGGGTGAAACAGACTTCTGGTGCAATTACCTCATTTACGGCTATTGCTGGCGTATTCTATGGGTAATGATCAGCGATGGTCTTCGTCAGCCACGTGTGGAGACCCATTAACATCACTTATGTATGTACGTACGTATGTACATATGTATGTATGCATGTATTTTCCAATGTATGTATGTTCTAGATTCATGAATATACAATTAACAGCAACACCAATGGTTTCATGCACGTAAGTTACAATTCTTCAAACATCGTATTTAAGAGTCTTTGTAATCGTCCACCATATTTGAAGAAAACGTTGGTATTGTCGTTAATACGCTGATAAAGGGCACTCATTATCACTATTTACACCTTATCATTTCGAACTCACATACACAGACGATCTGAGTGTAGATATGCAAACACATGAATATTATATACTCCTTCTATATTCAAAAAAATAAAAAAATAAAGAAGCATCAGGTACAATCTTAATCGGCTTTCACCCTTATTAAACTTTCATAAATGGCGTGAACATCACTCAACCATACTCAGTGAAACAAATTGACATTTTTTTTTTGTATACACAAAATATTTGCTGCTTCGGTAAACCAGATCCATTAATTTGCATTCTATGAGTGGTGTGTTTAAAATTTCATTATCCATACACACTCACACACACACACACACACACACACACACCACACACACACACACACACACACACACACATACATATATATATATTATTTTATTCTTTTATCCCTTTATTCCTTCGTTTCAGTTATTTGATTGCCGCCAGTTTGGAGCACCACCTTTAGTCGAAAAAAATCAACTCCATGACATGTTCTTTGTAAGCCCAGTACTATCTATCGGTCTCTTTTGTCGAACTACTAAGTTACGGGTACATAAACACACCAACATCGGCTGTCAAGCGATGTTGCGGAGTTGGGGACAAACACAGTTACATAAATACATACATACAAACATTTATATATATATATATATATATATATATATATATATATATATATATATATATCACAATCAAGGAACGGCCATAATAGGCCATTCACCCACTAGAAATAACAGCGAAAGCTTCAACCGCAAATAAAAATCAATTCCGTAACCAGGAGAAAATTAAAAAACATTTACCCTGTAATTTCTTATACGATGCACCGTTTTTCATCTACTGTTTAATGGTAAACTAACCTGATTAAATTAAATCAAGCCAATCTTCCATAGGCCCTTAGATTCATCAGTAAGAAATAGCCAAGTCGGAACAGATATTTTCACGAGGCATTTCCGACCCTGCCTCGGCAATATCTGACCTAAAATTTTCAAATCATTGCACTCGCGCCAAATCTATCGGCAGCAAATAATATAAGCCGCCGATTCCATTACGGAATTAACCAGAAAATTCATAATTAATCAATATAGGGTGGCAAAAAATTTTGTAGAATTTTTTTGCCACCAGCGGCCTAGTGGGAGAAAATTAAATAGTCATAGACCATTTTTAAGTTCAACATCACAATCAAGGAACGGCCATAATAGGCCATTCACCCACTAGAAATAGCAGCCAAAGCTTCAACCGCAAATAAAAATCAATTCTGTAAACCAGGAGAAAATTAAAAAACATTTACCCTGTAATTTCTTATACGATGCACCGTTTCATCTACTGTTTAATGGTAAACTATAATATATATATATATACATATATATGTACACACACACACACACACACACACACATACATATATATATATATATATATATATCAAAAAAGCAATCCGGCGGTTACGAATGACACAGGCCTCGGCTGATACGATCAACAGAACAGCTTGCGCATGAAATTAACGTGTAGGTGGCTGAGCACTCCATAGACACGTGTAACCTTATCGCAGTTCTCAGGGCGAATCAGCGTGACACAGAGTGTGACAAGACTCATTTTTGCCAGCTGAATGGACTGGAGCAACCTGAAAGAAAGTGTCTTGCTCAGCGACACAAAACGTCAAACTTACACACACACACACACACACACACACACACAAACACACACACACACACACACACACACACACACACACACCACACATATATATATATATATATATATATATATACATACATAATATATATATCTGTATATTAAAATCATAATTAAGGGTATCTAAGAGATACCACCATGCTAGAAACAGCAGGCAAAACTTGACTTTAAAACCGCGTTAAAAGTTCATACGTTTAATGTGGTTTTAGAGTCAAGTTTTGGCTGCTATCTCTAGCATGGTGTTATCTTTTAGATACCCTTAATTATGATTTTAATAATTATAACCTTTGAGGTATTTATTTCCATGCTTGCCACCTAATAAGATCAGTATTTTAAATAACGATAAACTTAGATAACTTAGATATGTTTCGACCAAAGATTGGTCCAGGCCATGCCTAACTTAATAGCACCACCTGATAGGATTATTCGAATCCTGTTTAAGTCAAGTTTTGTTCAAGTAGTGAGTTCTTGTTGGGTGAATTGTATCAAGTTTTGTTCAAGTAGTGAGTTCTTGTTGGGTGAGATGTATCCAATTATGGGTGGCTTATCTGGTATTCTTTGAAGGAATCTATCCAGACTCCGTTTAGAGTTGATGGGAAACTTTTCCTCTTTGATCACCCTCGGAACAATGTTAAATAGGGCAAGGCCTGTTGAGGAAAAGAAATTATGTTGCAGTGTTGTGATCTTGAATTGGGCAGGGGACGTATGGCCCGTGGTCCCAGTCTTGGATGAACCTTGAAGCTAATGTTAAGGTCGTTTGGTCAAAGTTGGCGGTATATTCTCCACATCGTACAAATGATGTACCGCTCACGGCGAGTCTGGAGGGAGTAAAGTTTCAAGGCTTTAAGGCGATCCCAATAATCGAGAGCAGCCATGCCTTCAATTCGTTTAGTGAGTGCCCTCTGGGGTGACTCAATCCTGGAGATGTTTTGTCTTGTATGGGGAGACCACAGTGGGCAGCAGTATTCAAGGTGTGGTCGTACAAAGGAGAAAAGTGGTATTATGACACCTTGTTCTCTGGACCGGAAAGTTCTTAAGATCCAGGAACTCATCCTACGAGCTATATCGACCTTCTTATTGATGTGTGCACTCCAACTGAGATTGTCATCAACAATTACACCCAGGTCTCTGATATTCTTGGAGGCTGTGAGCGGTTCCCCTGAAGGAAGAGAGTATGGTTGTTTTAGTGAGGAATTTCTTCCAAAATGCATCACCTCAAATTTTCCCTCATTCAGTTGCATTTTGTTTCTGTCTGCCCATTGACTCACAGCATATAGATCAGACTGGAGTTGAGTTCGGTCTGCTTCTTCATTGACGATTTGCTGGAGCTTAGTGTCATCAGCAAATATTTTCACTTTGCAGTAATGTACGACACTGGAAAAGTTGTTTATGTAAATTATGAAGAGTAGCGGACCCAAAACAGTCCCCTGGGGAACACCGCTGGTGACTTTTGCTGGGCTTGAGTGGACTCCATCAACTACAACATGTTGTGTTCTATTCGCCAGGAAATACTTAATCCAGTGTAGAACTTTTCTACGGATTCCAAAATTTGCCAATTTTGAGAGTAGGATATTATGGTCTACTCTGTCGAACGCTTTACTGAAGTCAAGATATATGACGTCAGAGTTCGAACCTGTTCCCAAGGCTTTGAGTACATCTTCAGTGTGGTGTAAGAGCTGTGTTAGACAGTCCCTGCCACAGCGGAAGCCATGCTGATTTGCATTTAGGAGGTTATGGGTCTCCAGAAAGTCAGCCATCCTTGATCTTAACACTCTTTCAAACACTTTAATGATGTGGGAGGTGAGTGAGATTGGGCGATAGTTGACTGCGAGGGATCTGTTTCCCTGTTTGAAAACCGGGATGACCGACTGGGATAGAAACTGTTTCGGTATATAACCTGCGTCTAACGAATTTCTCCAGAGGTTGGTCAGAGGGACAGCAAGTTGGTGTCTACATTCCTTCAGGAGACTAGCGGGGAATCTATCAGGGCCTACAGCAGAGTAGTATTTGACCTCATTTATTGCTGCTACGATGTCAGTGGCAGTGAAGGTTATGTCTGAGATTTTGTGTTGGGAGTCAACTTCGTTCGTTTCTCTTATGTCAATATCAGTGGGGACACTAAAGACAGAGCAGTATTGTTTCTGCAGTATTTCTGCCATTTCTTTAGCATCGTGTTGGGGAATGCCGTTATCATCAATCAATGCCCCAATGGGTGAGACAGTGGTTCTATGCTTATTTGCATAAGAATAGAACATATTATCCTTATTTATATAAATTTATATATCTGTATATATATAAAGAGGGAGAGAGAGGGTGGGAGGGAAAGCTCAAAATCCCGTGATGGGCTAGACTATGGGAAGTTGCTATATATCGTTCGTCGTATTGCCATATATCTTTGCTATATATCGTTCGTCGTTCTCTTGCCAAAGATGCTTACCCGTTGGCTAAGCAATCAAGTCCAACAACGCCCACTGATCGGAAGGGATCTGACTCCCTGAAACAATTACACGTTTACAGCGGTGTGAACTGGCGTAACGTGAAATGAAATTTCTTGCTTAAGGACACTATCGATCGTGAGTTCAACAACATGACAACTAGACCACGAGCCTTCACACACACACACAACACACAGGCCCGATTGGAGCAATCTCAAGATTAATCAGCTAAAATTTCAAGGATAATCCGGTTCTTGACTGAAGATTGAAGGCTTCGAATGTCCCGTCCGTGTTTTTTGTATCGTCTCCTAAATGTTTTGCGTTCTTGTCCCAGTTTGTATTTTTATACATATATATATATAGCGGCGTACGTACCCTCTCTCTTATATGTAGTATATATATATATATATATCTATATCACCTTGACTGACCAGTCCGCCGGGCGTCCATTTGACACCGCTGGTCACAGCACGCTGTTCACTCCTCTCTTGATCGTGCCTTTCTCATCCACATGATCCCAATCGCCCTCCTGAAATCGTAACTCCACCGCCGTGGAGGTCTTCCGATTGGTCGTTTCCGCTTGCGCGGGTGGCACTCGACGACTGCGCGGTCCACCGATTATCGGTGAGCCGGGCGACGTGTCCAACTCATCTAAACTTGCTGCGTGTATATTCTGCGATGACATCCCTCACGCCGGACTTCTCTCTGATGACCTTGCTACTGGGGTATATATATACACACACGCATATGTATATGTGTATTCATGTTTTTATGTGTGTGTGTGTATGTGTTTGAATGTGTTTGTGTGTGAGATTTTGTGTGTATATGTATATGCGAGTGTGTGCTTTTGTAGTTATGTATTTATATAGTGTAATGTATTGTAACAGAATGAGATTGGGGGAAATACATGCTTTGTACACATTTATGACTTTAACTTTTACAATGCATTCATCGAATGTATAAAAGAGGTGCATCTGGTTCACGTGGTATAGTATATATATGTGGCTCGTTTAGTTTTATGTGTTGATGTGCGATTTTATGTGTGGGGGAGCGGCTTTTGTTTCTTTAGAATTTTTTGTAGTTATTCGTAGTTTATATCGTATCTTTTCGAAGATTCTTTGTTGACAAGTGTTTGTTTAATTCTTTGTATTTTATTGTTGTAAAATGTCTTTTGTGAATAACAATTTAAAGGCTTTTTTTTCTGAGAAACGATTTTACTGCTGACATTCTATACCAATGTGAACACACCCAATACATATATTCATGGAGATATACACATGCACATAAATACATACAAAAATGTATATAAGTGTATATATATGTGTGTATATATATATATATATATATATATATATGAAGTAAAAATAGATATACATGTGCTTGTGAGTGTGTGGGTGTATACGGTAGGCTGTGTGTTTGTTACAAACGAAGGTATTATGTAAGTAAATGTAAAGTAGCGAGTTGGCAGAGACGTTAGCACCCCGGGCAAAATGCTTAGCAGTATTTCGTCTGCCGCTCCGTTCTGAGTTCCAATTCCGCTGAGGTCGACTTTGCCTTTCATCCTTTCGGGGTTGATAAATTAAGTACCAGTTACGCACCGGGGTCGATGAAATTGACTTAATCCGTTTGTCTGTCCTTGTTTGTCCCTTCTGTATTTAGCACCTTGTGGGTAGTAAAGAAATAGGTATCTCGTCTGCCGCTACGTTCTAAGTTCAAATCCCGCCGAGGTCAATTTTATCTATCTTCCTTTCGGAGTCGATAAATTAAGTAACAGTGACGCACTGTGGTCGATGTAATGGACTTAATCCGTTTGTCTGTCCTTGTTTGTCCCTTCTGTGTTTAGCTCCCTGTGGGTAGTAAAGAAATAGGTATTTCGACTGTCTTTACGTTCTATGTTCAAATTCCGCCGAGGTCAAGTTTGCCTTACATCATCTAGGGGTCGATAAATTAGGTACCAGTTGCCTACTGGGGTAGATATAATAGACTGGTTCTATCCGAAAATATTTCAGACCTAGTACTTAAAGTAGAAAAGATTATATATGCGAAAACGCCCACACATTTACCCACACATACAAAAAAAAATCGGAAGCAGAGAAAGCGGACCTTGCAATAAAATGTTACTCGGGCATTTGCTGGTGTTTATGAATACGTACGTAACACACATATATACTTAAACAAACAAATACATATTTATATACATATATGCGCGCGCGAGTAGGTATGACTTTTATCTTGTATATTTTATGTGTGCGACCATGCTGGAGCAGAACCGGAGACGGGTTTTTCAGTGGAACCAATCGACCCCAGGACTTTTTAATTTTAAACCAAGTACTTACTCTACCCGTCTCATATATATATATATATATATATATATATGTGTGTGTGTGTGTGACAACCGGTGATGGTGTGTTTACGTTCCCGAATGTTAGCTTTTCGACAATTGAGAAGGGTAGAATAAGTACTAAGTTTAAAATTTAAAAGTCCTGAGTCGTTTGGTTCCACTAAAAACCCTCTCTTCGGGGCTGCTCCAGCATGGCCGCACACAAATCAATAAAAACACATAAAATATACAAGATAAAAGTCACACATACGCGCGCGCGGATATGTACTTGTTTAAGTATAATGGTGTGTTACGTACGTATTCATAAAAACCAGCAAATACCCGAGTAACATTTTATTGCTAGGTCCACTTCCTCTGTTTCCGTTTATTTGTATGTGTGGGTGGGTGCGTGGGTGTGTTCGCAGGTGCACACACACACACACACATTCACATATACAATATTTTCTACTGTAGGCATTAGGCCTGAAATCTTTTGGGATCGACCCCTGTACACTACTGGGATTTAATTTATCGACCCCCATAAGAATGAAAGGCAAAGTCAACTTCGGCGGAATTTGAACACAGAACGTAAAGACAGACGAAATACCTATTTCTTTACTACCCACAAGGGGCTAAACACAGAGAGGACAAACGGATTAAGTTGATTATATCGACCATAGTGGGTAACTGGTACTTAATTTATCGACCCCGAAAGGATGAAAGAGCAAATTCGAGCTCGGCGGAATTTTAACTCAGAACGTAACTGCAGACGAAATAAAGCTAAGCATTTCACCCGGCGTACTAACGTTTCTGCCAGCTCGCCGCCTTATATTTGCATATATAATACCTTCGTTTGTAACAAACACACAACTTAACGTATACACCCACACACTCACAAACACACGTATATCTATAATTACTTCATATATATATATGTATATATAGATACAACATATATATATTCTCTTATTCTTTTATATACATATATATATGAAATTTACTAAAAACAAAGGATGGAGAGACTTCAAGGTGTAACAAGCGGGTGCATTAGTTTGACGTTCGGGAAGAATGGAATAGTCTTTGATATTTCGAGCCTACGCTCTTCGACAGAAAAGGCTGAGAGGAAAAAAGGGAGAGAAAGCGAAAACAAAAGAAAAACAGGGAGAGAAAATTATGAAGGGATTAACGGTTCAATACGATGAAATACGTATGTGTGTGTGTGTGTATATATGTATATATGTATGTATATATATATATATATATAATATATATACTATATATATATATATTATATATGTATATATACATATATATTATACTACATATATATACCCCTATATATTACTTACCTACCAACATACCTACCTACCTACCTACCTACTACCTACCTTACTTACCTAACCTATGTAACTACATACATACATACATTACATACATACATAAAACATAAATTTGCAGGAAACAACGGCAGGAGCAGTGTTTGTTATCCTCTTGAGATTGGAATGCCGTATAAATATCCGTTGTCCATGATTTTTGCTCGCCAAAGAGAATCCCCTCCGAATGTACCCATTTAGCATCTGACCCCTTATTAAGGAGAAACGCTTCCGGATAATTATTACGGGTGCATAAACATGTGTATAAACACATTAATAATGACCATCACCTATTTCCCTTGGATTATATCCTCCATGTTTCCTCTCTGCATTTCCGTTCATTATGTTTTCACATTGCATAATATTTTTAATATATATTTATTTATTATGTATTAAAGGAGTTTTGTAGAGTATGTTTGTTGTTGTGTCTTATTATTTCGTGTTTTCAGAATTTTTGCTTTACTTATATTGTAAGAGTTACTTTCTTTTATATTTAAGAATACTGTTATTGTACATTTGTGTAGAATCATACACAAACACCGAATAATGCACATATACGCCCAGACACAATAAAACAGAGCAGAAATATGCATAATCGCACTGCTGTACAACACAAACACATATACATACAATTGTATATATCTGTAAATATACACTTACATACATACATTTATATATATATATATATATATATATATATATATACATACGTATGCGTGGACGTATGAGACGGTATGTACAAACAAACTGTATAGTTCAAACACGTTTGATGGTGTGTGTATATTCATGTAGGCTTCAAAAATTTCCATGAGAACTTTAACTTATGATTAAATTCATTTGTATATACCTACATAATATACACATATAAAAATATGTGTGTGTGTCTGTGTTTGTATGTGAGAGCGTGATTGTGTGTATGTATGCGTGTGTATAATATAGTTATATAAAACAGTTTGTTCTAATAGAACATCCACGTTTAAGTGGAGATAAATATTACCTCTCAATATATATTGTATATCATAAATATATATTGTATATCATAAATATATATATATATATATATATATATATATATATACATATAGAGACATACATACATATATTTTATATATATAATATACATGATATATACATATGTAGACATGCATACATAGATATATACTATATA
The DNA here is from genome assembly GCF_006345805.1 of Octopus sinensis. Classification (NCBI taxonomy): domain Eukaryota; kingdom Metazoa; phylum Mollusca; class Cephalopoda; order Octopoda; family Octopodidae; genus Octopus; species Octopus sinensis. The sequence continues at coordinate 79,586,458 of NC_043005.1, read as the reverse complement.
TATACACATATATACACACATATATACAAGCGTAGGTATACATATACATACGTACATACATGTATATACAGGGAGAGTGAGAAAGAGAGATTGACAGAGAGATAAACACACATAGACACGCACACACAAACATATGCCTGTACACTGGTAAACGCAAATGTTTTTTGAGCGACATTTTGTCAGGCTGGCACGAATATGGCATGATTGCCCTTCAATGATTACACCGTTTTATACACGCACATATACGTACGCACGTACACACACACTCTCCCCCCTCTCTCTCTCTCACACACAGACACACACACAAACACACACAAATGCACAAACACAACTCATACACTGTCACATGCACACTCTCACGCACCCATCTTCTGTTTCGGCCGTCTTCTTTAGCAATAAAAGGAAAGGAAAGACAAATAATTGTACATCCTGAATCATAACAACCTCCAATCGTATGACTTATACACACGACAAAATAATTGCCATAGTATACTTAGGTCATTAGGTTTGTATTTTATTTCTGTATATTTGCTAATTCTATTTCGATACATTTTTCATAATTCTGGGTGGGTTTGGCCGTTTATATTCACTCTGTTTCGACTAAGACCTCGACAAATATATCATTGGCTCTTTCCTTCCCATCAACTTGATATGCTTTATCCATGTATTGAGCAATAAAAATAACCACTATAAAACTACTAAAATATTAATAAGACATCGGTGGTTATAGTTTCGTAATTCAGTTTCATCACATCTTACCGTTTCCTAAGACGTATCACACCTATTATTCATTCTAGATTGTTGTACATATTTTTCGTTTTTTTTCTTTCTAATTTTTGGTTTTGCGATTTTGTTTTCTTTTATTCTTTCGCTGTTTCACCTTCTTATTTAACCTACAACTTTCGATCTTTTTTCACAACCTGCGTATTGCTTTGCTTCGAACACTTAGCAATCAATTTTTACAAGTGGTTTTACAAATTTTTTACCACGATAAGTATGTAATCGTGTTCGTTCAGGACACTGTGCAACGCTGATTATACAATAATATAAGATAAAATATTGTATATATAATATATATATATATATATTATGTGGGTGTGTGTGTGTGTGGTATATATATATAATATATATATATATATATATATAATGTATTATGTATATATATATATATATATATATATATATATATATATATATATATATATATATATATATATATGTACATATAATATATGTTTGTGTATATATACATATAATACCTATATATTAAATATTTGTACATATAAATATAATATATATAACCTAAGGGTACATTAGCCAACTGAATATGGCTAGGACAGGGCAGGTGTGGTGGGGGTGTCACTGTTGCATTTAGCCCCAGGCGAACATCAACGTCACCAGATAGGCCGACGCCATCACGGCGTCCTCTATCTTGCAAAGGGAGATCATTCCCCAAGAAGCGGATGCCACATACGGACCTAGGTTTCAAGGTGTATTGCCTATTATCAACGTATGGTAGGCACCGCTTCTCGACGAACAACTCACCGTGCAAGATATATATAAAGATTTTCAAGTAAATACATTTACTGATTTCGCTCCTGGAGGGTCTTGTCCCAAACTTTTGGCATTCAAAGTTACCCCAACCGCAGAACGGGGCACCACTGCATGGTGCCAAAGATTCCAACATCACCATCAAAATACAAGACCAGATACTGCAACATCTTGGGTTTCAGAGGACCACGGCTCTTTAACATCCTCCCTAAATGTCTGAGAGACTTGCATGGTGTGGATGTGGGTTTCTTTAAAACTAAACTGGACCTCTTATTGTCGGGGGTCCCAGATGAACCTACCTCACGACAGGAGACGCAGATGCGGGCAGCGGCATCGAACTCCCTTGTTGACCAAGTGCCACGTGTCATAGGTGGATTCACATATTAGTCTAGCTCATTCAGCGGTGGTGCCCCAGCATGACCGCGGCCTTCGGGCTAAAACATTTTTAAGGATTTAAGGATTTAAGGATATATATATATATATATATATATATATATAGATTATATTATTGCATATTATATATGTATATATATATATATGTATATATATATATATATATATATATATTATATATATATATATATATACATATATATATATACATATATATAATATATATATATATATATATATATATATATATATATACATACATACATATCAAGCACAGGCTTACGTAAACAGAATCATTTGGATACACAGATACACAAACGCGCTTGTACGCTCGCACACAATTGTGTCTGTAGCTGCAGAGCTCATTTCTAGTCATTGTAGTAGTTGTGACTTCGATCTAACTGCCTCGCGCCTGAATAAGCATGCTCTTCAATATTTTCAGATTGTCTTTGTCTTGAGGGTGGGCATCCGTCAAAAGAGATCATATGAAATTTCGCCGACACAGGTATTAGAACCCCAAATATACCAGATTCTTCAGGGATGGTATGAAGACATTTAAGAAAAAAGCAGCTCTGAAGAGTGCCCTTATTCTATTTTGCATTGAGGATGCAAATTGAGTTGAAAAATAGACTTATTTTGCCTGACGATATGTCATTTTCATTGCACAACCCATTTATTTGAGCTAGTTGTACTCAAAGTGCTCTTCAAAGCACTGAGAGTAGAACTGGCACAAACTGTAGAAAGAAAATAAGTATATAATTAAGGATACACACACACTCACACACACACACACATTCATATATACGACGGGCTTCTCTCAATTTCCGTCTCACAAATCCACTCACTATGCTTTGTCTATAGTAGAAAACCTTTGTTCAAGATGCCATGCAGTGGGAGTGAACCCGGAAAATGCGGCTGGGAAGCAACCTTCATACTACACAAGACTCACGCGCACACATAAATATATACATATACCTACTAAAGGTATGCAGACACTGTGGGAGAGAGGAAGATAGCATAAGAAGGCTTCATATATATATGAGTACATGTATTGTTACATGAATTCATGTTAATATTTAGCTGAACTTGATTGAATAACACAACACATTCTCTTGTTTATATACCGGATTTCCCAAATTTAAGAATATAATGAAAGATATCACCAAGGTTGTTATAATAAGAAGAAAGTTATGTCTATTGTGATAACTAGACTTAACGTCTGTTCACGTGAGTAACTTACTCTCAGACCAGTGAATACGTAGATGTATATATGTGGGTGTATGCTCCTTTTCTTCCTCTATCGCGCTTTCTATGTATCTATCTATCAATACATACATATATACATATATATAAAACACACACATACACACACACACACACACACACATATATATATATATATATATGGATATATATATGCGTGTGTGTGTTGTGTGTACTAGCAGAGATACCCGGCGTTGCACAAGGTTTAAATAGCATAGTTGTATATTGTTTTACTTGTTTCAGTGATATGAGTGTTGTCATGCTGGAGTACCGGCGTTTATTTGAAGAAATCTATACCTGGACTTATTCTTTGTAAGGCGGACGCTTATTCTATCGATTTCTTCTGCCTAACCGCTACGTTACCGGGTCTGTCAACCAAATCCATTCACAGGGCTTTGGTCGGCCCAAGGCTATAGTAGAAGATACTAGTCCAAGTTGCATTGCAACTGAACCCGGAACCATGTGGTTGGGAATCAAGCTGCTTAGCACACAGCCACGCCTGCACCTATACACACACACACGCACACACGCACGCACACACACACACACACACACACACACACACACACATATATATATATAGGAGTGGCTGTGTGGTAAGAAGATTGCTTACCAACCACATGGTCCCGGGTTCAGTCCCATTGTGTGGAACCTTGGGCAAGTGTCTTCTACTATAACCTCGGGCGGACCAAATCCTTGAGAGTGAAATTGGTGGACGGTAGCACGTCGTACATGTATATATATGTATATGATGTGTGTGTATATGCTTGTGTGTCTGTTTCTCCTCCCCAACATCGCTTGACAAGCGATACTGGTGTGTTGACTTCCCCGTAACTAAGCGGTTCGGCAAAACAGACCGATAGAATAAGTATTAGGCTTACAAAGAATAGTTCTGGGGTCGATTTGCTCGATTAAGGTGGTATATATATATATATATATATATATATATATATAATATATATATATATATAATATATATACCTCCTCTTTCCTTCTTCCTGAGCATCCAATAATACTATATTTGTTCCACGTCCTCGCTTTGTTGTTTTTTTGTGCTTTTTTGTTTGGATGAACTTTATATATATATATGTATATATATATATATATGTAATATACTCTCATACATCTATAAACTTATGTATACTGTATTGCAACTAAATACATGTATATGTGTGTGTATAAATGTATGCGTATATGTATGTATTTATGTATGTGTGCGCGTGTGTGTGTATGTATGTATGAAACACTAACGTCATCACTAGTGTAAATAAACGAATACTCACTCACCAAACCACATTGAAATTACTACCCGAAAATCATCGAGATACATGGATACATGTGTATGTTTTTATGTGTGATCCTGTGCATAACCACACACACACACACATACATACATACACACACACATACATACATACATACATCTACTCACCACACACACTCTCTCTCTCTCTCACACACACATATATATAGGCATGAAATATATTTATGTGACGTACACTACTTAACAAGCCGGAAAACCAAGCTGGCAAAATGGCGGGTCAATCGACTTTATCGGCCTCTTCTGTCTTACTGGCGGCGCACATATTTAACCCGTAGCTGCGACGGTTAGCCTCATCAGAATATGATTCCTCTTGTTTCCTGGCATTCAACCTCCAATTTTACTTCTAATAATAACAATCACGTTTTCAGTACATGCCATTCTATTACACCAAAGATGATTTTAGAATTGCGCATACATCGGATTCATATTATTAATATTGTGTTATAGAAACTACTTATAGCTTTGTTGTTGGTTTTCTTGTTGTTGCTGTTGTTGTTGTTGTTTAAACCATAATTATTGATAATTTTGTAGGTTTATGCGGAAAGGCAATCCAGCTATAAATTTAGTTTTGTTTTTCTAGACAATATTTTACACACACACACACACACACACACACACACACACACACACACACACACACACACACACACACACACACAGACACACACACACACAAACAGACACACACACACAAACACACATTTACACATACACACACAACCCACAGGTCCACTACTATATATGTGTGAGTGTCTATATTTATATACACATGGTATATATATATATATATATATATATATATATACATATATATATACATACATATATACACACATATATATATGTATACATGCAAACACACATATAAACATATGTGTATATATGTATATATATATAAATCTATATATATACAGCGATAGACCGATAAATAGCTAGATAGATAAATAGATAGATAGACCGATAGATAGCTAGATAGATAGATAGATAGATAGATAGATAGATAGATAGATAGATAGATAGTAGGCGTAGAGTATATAAATCCTGCTGTATTTTGAAACAGTAGCGTGTGTGTGATTCGAAGGAGATTCGACTGCTTTTTAGCGGGTTCGGTATGTAATTGCTATGGTATATATGATATACATATTCTAAAAAGTCATAGATATGAGGGGTACAAAAGCACATAACTCTGCACTATGTCCACATATTAAAGACACGTGATATAATTTCACTGAAGGTGAAGGCTTTTTGTTATGGGAGACACATGAAAAACAGGTTGTAAGAAAAGCTATAAGCAGAAAAGCTATATATTCGCTTACTAGTTTACATGCATGGTTGTCTATGTGCTTGTGAGAATGCGAACTGCAACTGTGATTTTTACTTTAAAATGTTGTTATTCCTTATTTACCCAATGTTTGTATTGTTTTTAATAAACATATCTGTTTCAATTATCCGTACTTGTTATATGATTTTGTCTGGAGAAAATTTAATTGGGGAAACTACGAATTTTGGTTATCTACTTGTTGCAAATATTTGTAAATCTTCGTTTAACGGAATCTGCCTGGTATTAATAGCTTGTATTACTGTTGGCGCACATATTTAACCCGTAGCTACGATGTTTAGCTTTATCAGAATATGATTCCACTTGTTTCTTGGCATTCAACCTCCAATTTTATTTCCAATAATAACAATCACGTTTTCAGCACATGTCGTCCTGTTACACCAAAGTTGATTGCATCATTGCGAATACAACTGACTGGTATTATTAATATTGTGTTATAGAAAATACTTATAGTCAAAACTAGAAACAATTCTCTCCCCTTCAGTAACAGCCAACCACGATGTGTTTTCAAACTACTTCTCAAGTTAAGTTTCGTTTGACCTGTGTAATTTTCGTAACATACATTACAGTTTATTATACAAATATTTTGACGAACGGGTAAAGTGTTTTTATTACAGGAAGATGTGTGTTTTTTATATAATCGATGTAGGTTCAATAATAATGACGGCCACATCTTTTTGGCTATTGCTATTATGCGTGTAGCGAGTAATTTGATGCTGGTGAATACTTTTTTATGGAATTTGGTCATCTTTTGCTAATTATTTTGTGTATTTCGAATGTATTTTGTTTTCATTATTGTGTCCTCCTTCAATTACAGAATGTATTGATGGATAATGATGAGTGGTTCTGTATTTTTTCTATTGTATGTTATGATCTAATGTAGAATATTAGGAATTTTTTAATTGTTTTCGTAATTCGTGAATGTCTGATACAATGACAGGCTTTAATTTGTTAATAGTTATTTTGTTGGGTACCTTGTTTCACGTGGGACTTGGTTTAATTCTGCCAGTCTTTTATTTCTAGCTCCAAAATTCAAAACGAATGGAAATACTCTTCGTGACACTCATGTTAATTTTGGTCTGATTTCTAAAAACATAATATGGTTTGCACCAGTGACTCAAAGAACTTAATCACATGGAAATAAAAAGCTAAATCTAAAATCTGAAATTAAAAGAATTATGTGTACGCTATTCACTGTATAATATAAATTCTTCAACATGCTCAATGCTAGAAACGATTCTCTCTCCTTCAGAAGCAGTCAGCCACGATGTGCTTTTAATTTATTACGAAAAAACAAAACCTGAGCACTGTGCTAGCATACTTATATCGACTGGCAAAGTCTTCCAAATGTAAAGACCACCAATAAAAAATAGTAGCTGATGTTGTAGAAGAGAAGGAATGTTGGATCATACCTAAGTTTATATAACTGTTACTCCCTCGGTTTCGACGATGAGGGTTCTAGGTGATACGATCAACGAAACAGCCTGGTCGTGAAATTAACGTGCAAGTGGCTGGCACTCTACAGACACGCGTTCCATTAACGTAGTTCCCAAGGAGATTCATCGTGACATAGAATGTAGCTAGGCTGGCCATTCGAATTATAAGTACAACTAATTTTTAAAAGCTGAATGGACTTGAGCGACATGAAAGAAAGTATTTCCCTCGTGGACACAACGCGCCGCCGATGATGAAACTCACGAATTTACGATCGTTAGCCGAATACTCTAACCCCTAAGCCACGCTCCTAAGATTATATTATGTTCAGCTGGTTGTTGGAAATAAATGATATGTTGCTAATAGACATGTAAAGTATATTGACATCATAAAATCCAATTTGCATAATTGAAACCTATGAACGCAGGGTGAAGGTTGTTGAAAGTAATTACGAAAGACATATTAAATACTGAGCGTTTATTGCTAGAAGTCTCATCGTCGCCCTTGCAGATGATACAAGAGTTTATTCAGTATTCCCTTTAGCCACTTATCTGTGAGTGTTTTTTTTCCTGCTTTGTTTTGTGAATGTTTCCTTTGATAGAGTAGTGTCCTAAAAAGCGGGAAATATGTCAGCCATTTTACGTTGCAAAAAGCAGGATACATAAATGGCCGTTGGATTCGATTTAATTAATAAACGTATAGCCAAATGTTGATCATTCCGGAGAGGCTACTATATTAATTAACTATAAACAACATATGTCTATATATGTATACCTGTATGTAGGTTTACGTATATATATATATTATATATATATATATATATATATCGTCTGTTATATTGTATACTAAGGCTTATTCTTCATTCTTAATATTCATCATAATATATCTTGGATAAATTCCATATCGATCAATGAAGCCACCAAAAAAATATCACGAGCCGAGGAAAAAGAATCTTTGGAAGTCTTGCAATGCAGTTAGCTTTGACTGAATAAATTTCTTTAAACCGCTTACTGAAGTCTTTCTTCTTTAAAAGAAAAAGCATTTCTTTCCATCGCCATTCTCTTTTCTTTATCCATTCTCTTTTTTTTTCTTTCTATCTAAGAAATTCTTTTACACTCTGTTCTTTAGCAAAGTATTTTATCTTTCTAACATTGGCCATCTTCCAAACATCATTCAGAAAAAAAAAGATGTCTTTTTAGTCAACGCTTTTTAACTAGTTTCATGGCACTTTCTCTTGCAACATTTTCCACATATCTTCTTTCTTATACACTTCTATAAATGAGAAAAAAAAGTGTCCTGTTCTTTGTGGTTCCTTTTTGACAGCAAAGGGACTGTTTTTGAGTCCATTTTAACCTACAGCAAAAGAAGATTTGCATGACATGTGCTTCAAAAACTTGTGTAAAAGAAACAGAGAAACCGAATGTAAAACTTCTAGCGTTTTTTTTTTTAATTCTATCAACTCTGAAGGGTCACCCAAACCACTACCACCACTACCACCAACACCAACATCACCACCACTACCACCACCACCACCACTGCCACCAGCACTACCACCACCAACAAAAACACCAACACCCCTTTCAAAAAGGAAGAATCGTGTATTTAGTAAAAAAGAAATGTGGACAGAAATTCTTTCATATTAGATAGAATTCATGATATTCTGGTTTTGGAAAGCATGGAAGAAAAGAAAAGTATTGAAAATTGAAACTATTAAAAGTTTGAGTTAATCAAAGCAATGACTGAAGTTCGCTAGATAAATAGATATATAGCACAAACCGATACTCTCCATGCATACATACATACATACGTACATACATATATATATATATATATATATATATATATATATATATATAATATGTATGTATTTATATATATATGTGTGTGTATATCTATACGTATATGTCTACATTAATACATATCTATGTAATGCACACATACACATACATATATTTATATATATATATATTATATATATATATATATATATACCAGTATATAACTTTTCATTCCTACATAACTATATAATCTTAAGATATATTGATGTTTTAAATTCCACTATTATTTCTCTTTTGATAAATTTCTCCTTCCTCTGTTTATACTTTATCTAATAAGAATAATATAATATACCTAATAATAATAATAATAATAATATAATAATAATAATAATAATTGATTCCTTTATATATATATATTTGTGTGTGTGTTTATGTATATTTATGCATATGTATGTATATGTAAATTTATGTATATATATATATGTATCTATATTTATAACTTAACCTTTTGAACTTTCTAAACTCTCTGACAAAGCCCAGAGATACAAATAAGTACTTTACACTTATCTACCAAATACTTCAGTTCACTAAAGGGATGGAAGTAGAGTGGGGTACTATGGCCTCTTGGTTAAAACAGCTGTAGGATACTATCCTACTTACTATGCTATACTTTATATATATTTAATAATTACTGGTATTTTTTATATTATATATGTAAAACATATGTTATACATGTATATTTTTATAATTGTTTTAGTAAAAAATAAATATGTTTGTATATGTCTATATATTATGTCTATATATTTATAGACATAATATAATGTCTAAAAGTTGATGAATACCACCTCTTGATCCCCTCCATTTTCTTATTGCTGTGTGTGTGTATATATATATATATAGTATTAATAAGATAAATGGAAGAAGAATAGTTTTACGATTTACGAGAGATTTTCTAATTCGGTTTTATGTATCGCTATATGACCATCAACTTCAAAGTTCCTGTTGTAAATCTACGGACAACAACAAGCAATCGAAATCGTGCCAGTGCTTTAGTCATCATCTATACATTTTGTATAATTTCTCCATTATATATATATGTGTATGTATATATATATATATATAATTGGGAGTATATATATAATAATAATAATAATAATATTAGGGAGTATGTATATATATATATATATATATATATATATACATTTCTTTAAACTTTTTAAAAAATCTTTCAACTTCAAAACTGCGGTCATTCTGGGGCACCAACGTTGAGTGGGCTTCACCATTATTTGAAAGCCTCCTCTGATACGTGGCATTTGGTCCGCTGCCCTCATCAGTGTTTCCTGCTGTGATGTAGGCTCGTCTGGAACATTTGATAGGAAAAGATCCACTTTTGTTTTAAAGACACTTACATCTACACCATGCAAGTCTCAAAGGTATTTTGGAAGGATGTTGAAGAGCTGTGGTCCCTTGAAACCCAAACTGTTGCAGTATCTTTGATGACGACGCTGGGATCTTTGGCACTATGCAATTCCAAATTTTGGTACAAGGCTTCGCAGAATTTTTCAGATCTATATCACAGTATAACTTTCCCGTCTTCGTTCTAGGGAGAAGTGTTTTAATTATTTCTGTCTTTCCCCAAAACTGATACGCTGCATTGAGACGATTTTCTTACCGTAGCATCGTTGGATTGTTTCATGTTCAGCCGTAGATTTCATATATTGTGTGGTGTTATAGTTGGGAGCAAGAGCCCAAGCGCCTGAGGACGTATGTCCTCCAAAGGACCATCAATGTCTCCTTTACCTTTGTTTTGAAAGTTCGGAGGATCCATCCTGCTAGCCGTCTGCCTTTTATTACCAAATTGGTAATATGCAATTGAAAAGATGCATCATTGCTCACGTCAATTTCCAGATCCCGCACTGGTTTTGACTCAGGGATTGCAATTTCTTCCCGGGCCAGTGTATCCTATCTGCATGTCATTTAGCTTTGTGAGCCGAATTTTCCTGGATTAAACTGCATGCTGTTGTCCTCAGCCCACCTGTATATTGCATCCAACTCCCGTTGCAGATGTGCAATATTCCCAGGATTTTGTATTGTCATTGAGAGTGTTGTATCATCTGAGAAGCTGAGAGAATCTCTGAGACGGCGACTTTGAATAGCAGTGGCCCTAAGACAGTGCCCTTTGGAACCCAATTTGCTATTTATGTTTGCTTGGAGGGGATTCTGTTGGCCTCCATTTTCTGACATTTAACTTTTAGAAAATCAACCAGTCACTCTCCAAGTTTTTCACCTACGCTGAGATCATGCTGTTCGCGACATATCGTACGATGGTCGACTTTATCAAAAGCTGTTCTAAAGTCGAGATATATGACATCCGTATTTTAGTCATATCGCAGCTGTTTTAACACCCAGTCGTAGTGTTGCAAGACCTGTCTCAGACAGCTTCTACCTGATCGAAATGCATGCTAGGTATCATTCATCAAGTAATTTTCTACAAGGAGTGCGATTACTTTCTTGCTGAATATTCGTTCCCTGATTTAACTGTTGTGTAAGGCTAGCGAGATAGGCCTATAATTTTTAGCATCTGCTCTGCTTCCTCCCTTATATATATATATATATAATATATATATATATATATATATATATACTTATGTGTGCGTGTGTGTGTGGAGCCAGATAGATATAGATACAGATATATATGTATATATATATATATATATATATATATATATATATATATATATATATATATATATATAATATATATATATATACATGTATATGTATATGCATATCTCTCCAATTAAGAATATATATACATACATATATATATATATCCATACATACTTATATGTTTATGCATATATATCAATGAGTGAATATAATTATAAATATATCAATATATTGTGTGTGTGTATGTGTGTGTGTGTGTATGTATTGAGACCCCCTCCGGTCATGAATGACCATGGTATTGCACCTAGAAAGTTATCCTCCCAGGCACAAGTCCGGGCAAGTTTGTTTATGGAAGACCAACCCTCGCCCATGCATACCGGCCTTCGATTTCCACGCCGCCGGTGTTATCCAAAGGAAAGGTAAAGGGCGATAGAGCTTGGCACCATGACGTCGGAACTCATTTCTACAGCTGAGTGAACTGGAGCAACGTGAAATAAAGTGTCTTGCTCAAGAACACATCACGCAGCCCGGTCCGGGATTCGAGCTCACAATCTCACGATCGTAAGCACTGAGCCATGCGCTTTCACCCCTACTCATACATATATACATACATACATATATAACAGCACACACATACGTGCATGCACATGTACAAACATCCACACATATGTATATATCTAAAACAGCTATTTACCTGACAAACAGCCAGTTTTCAACAAATTTCATTTCAATTTACTTTAAAATAATGAGTGTGTATTTTTTTCCATGGCGACTCATACCAGTTATCCTCTTTCTCTCCCTCCTACTTTAATCATCCTGTCTTTGAAGCTGTATGGCAAAGTTGAGACCCAAGTGAGTTCCTTGGTGAGGTCGGTCCACTGTTTTAATGCTGATATTAGAATGGAATTTGAACTCAAGTAGGGCGGAATACTCTATCTGAAAAGAGGCAAGCAGCGAAAATTTACCGAACAGAGACTCGTGTATACAAATGGAAACGGAAGGCTACAAATACATTGGTGTACTAGCGTTCAACGAGTTAATGGAGAAGAAAATGATTTCCCCATGGATTATTCTTGCCTCATATCGCGTTGTGCCAATTTCGGGCATTCTCTAACGATGTGCCACCCCGTTTCACCCCTCTCACCACATATTATGCATTAGTCCTTATCCGTAGTGTGGTGCATTCTGCCTTCATATAATTGGTCCTTAACGATTGTTCCTGATCTGCGTATATGAGTGCTTCTGTTGCTATCTTCAGGTCACTCATCCTCATCCAAAGCAACCGGCCCTCTGCATCTGTCTTGGTGTTCATATCTCTTGAAAACTGATCATACTTTTCTCTTCCTTCCATGCTCATTTCATGCTTTAAATTTTCTTTAGTCACATAGTCACAAAATTTCCAGCCTTCATCATCACTTCAGCAGAAGTGATACTATCTCCCATGTATTAACTGCTTCGATTTTAACCCATCCAGTCTATTTTGAGCGCAACACCAAGTTCCATTTCAATATCAGCATTAAAACAGTAGACCGTGCTCACCATGGAACTCATTTGTGTCTCAAACTTGCCAGGCAGGTTCTAATGATCTGTTAAGAACAGGGGGTTGATTATTTGGGATTTTCCCTAAAGTAGTACCCCATGTTCATTTTCCTAAGTACCAAGGTCAGGGGGTATCATTCAGAGAACAAAAATCAAGATTAGCTATTACCCTTGAAAATCTCTCTTCTGATACCCAAGCTTTTTTTGTAAGATATCAGTCCAGGTTTTTCCATCTGAAGATACTTCTCTTCGGAAAACACGTTACACTCCTCGCAATTCCAAAGAAATCTAAGCACTCAAAGATCCATTTATATTAGGGTTTGGCTGATGTTCGGTCTTATTCCTGGTAGGTTCTATGTGGGTAACGGGTTACTACCTGTAACTTTAGGTAGCCACATATTTTCAGCCGTCTTTCAAGTGCTTAAGACCCTCCTAATAATTCTTTAGGAGCCGGAGGCAGCGAGCTGGCAGAATCGTTGGAACGCTGGGCAAAATGCTTTGCGGCATTTCGCCCGTCCATGTGTTCTGAGTTCAAATGCCACCGTGGTCAACTTTGCCTTTGATCGATAAAATAATTTGAGCACTTGGGAGGAGGCGATCGACTTATTCTCTACCCCCAAATTTCTGACCTTTTGTCAAAATTTTCAGTCATCATCATCATCATCATGATTGTTTACTTTTAATCTGGTTGTTTGTTACAATCAATCGCTGAGACACACCCAGTGTCCTATGGCGAGTGATAAGATACGTTACAGCATGACTGAAACTTGGGGAGGAGAAGTGCCAGGGTAAGTAGTGAAATATCTTCATGTAATACAACACAGACATTTAAGCGGAAACGGTTTTCCTAAGGATCTGGGCAGTACTTGTCAGCATAAACGTTTGGCTTTCTCTGAGACATGGTTCTCCTGAGATCTTATCCGGATGTTTCTGACATCTCTTTTTTGTCGTACCCAGAGTACCTACAAAAAGAAGATTTCTCGTTTTAAAATTCCACATATTTTGTATTTCAATTTCCAATTCCTTATATTTTCTTAATTTGTCAAATTCCTTTACAAATATATTTTTATCAGTGAGAACACTTATATCTATTAATCTGCAAGTATTTTATTCTCTGTTTTTTAATAATTGTCAGTGATCGATTACCCTGGATCGTTCTGTCGCTGTTGAATGGAAAATCCTATGGATAGTGACAATTTTACCTCCAACAAACACCCCCACCTCCAGCACAAGACATATTTTAGGCTTTTGCCTTATTTCTTTAAAGTATTATAATTCAGTTTCCTGGGAATGTTTTTACTTAGTGGAGACAATCATCTATGTTTAATATGTGAATAAGTATAGGCGCAGGAGTGGCTGTGTAGTAAGTTGCTTGCTTACCAACCACATGGTTCTGGGTTCAGTCCCATTGCGCAACACCTTGGGCAAGTATCTTCTACTATAGCCTCGGGTCGATTAAAGCCTTGTGGGTGGATTTGGTACATGGAAACTGAAAGAAGACCATCGAATATATATATATATATATATGTGTGTGTGTGTGTGTGGTGTGTGTGTGTGGTGTGTGTGTGTGTGTGTGTGTGTATGTGTGTGTGTGTGTATGTGTGCGTGTTTGTGCATGCTTGTGTGTCTGTGGTTGTCCCCACACCCACTTGACAACCCATGTTGGTGTGCTTCCGTCCCCTAACTTAGCGGTTCGGCAAAAAGAAACCGATAGAATATATACTAGGCTTACAAAGAGTAAGTCCTGGGGTCGATTTGCTTGGCTAATTGGGCGGTTCTCCAGCATGACCGCAGTCAAATGATTGAAACAAGTAAAAAGAATAAATGAACAAGTACAAAATTCTACGTATTTATTTTTCGCATGTATACGATACGTAAACAAAACAATGAAAGAAAGAAACAAACAAACAAACGAAGAAACAAAGAAAGAAGGAAAGAAACAAAGAAAGAAAGAAGTGAAAGAGTAATTGTAGCAGCTGCAAATTGCTACAATGCTTCGAAAATACTTAGCATTGTACAAGAAACATATAAAATAAGTTCGCCACAATGGGCTTACAAAACTGAAACATATGTATTACTTGATAAGTTTAAAACAGCTAGAACAATACCATTTGTATACAAACAAAACGTGATACATATTTCACGGGAATTCAACGTGGAACAGATTTCAGTACAATATTATTAAAAAAAAAAATCACAGACACACACAGATATAAGTATACTGGTACATTATACACACACACAAGAAAAGAAGAAGAAAGGGAAGGAGAAATAGGAGAAATAATATGATTTGTGAAATGGCCACCCACTAGCCAAGACAAAAAGAATTACGATTCACCAACATATCAGAAAGAATGGTGCATTATAAGTTACACCCTGAGAGCGAGAGAGACGTAAAGAGAATATAATGGAGGAGCGCTGTGACAAACGTTGCTGTATTATGCTTTGTCGTATTATGTTAGTAAAATGGGGTGAAAAGGAATGTGTACCACTCATAGTTGCACTCGTATTGATGTACAGAAACATGTATTATACATGTACGTATGTACGTGTGTATGTATGTATATAGAAGCGCATACACACACACGCATAATAATTTATATATCTTTTATTGTTATATATTTATTGTTATAATGTGTATATATATATATATATATTATATATATATATATATATATATATCGACATCTATCTACCTACCTACCTACCTACCTATCTACCTACCTATCTATCTATCTATCTATCTATCTATCTATCTATCTATCTATCTATCTATCTATATATTACATATATATACATATATATATATATATATATATATATATATATATATATATATATGTGTATATATATGTATATACTAGATAGGTAGATAGATATGTATACATGAATCTGTAAATATAATCGTAAATACACACACACATACATTTACATATCTATACATAGGATTCTGTTTATTCATGAGTATATACTTGTTTTTAAGTATAGTATAAACTCACTCATATATACAGAGATAACAAGACAGATACATAGATACATACATGCATACATATATATATCGATATATATATATATATATGTATAGGCGCAGGAGTGGCTGCGTGGTAAGTAGCTTCTTTACCAACCACATGGTTCCGGGTTCAGTCCCACTGCGTGGCACCTTGGGCAAGTGTCTTCTATTATAGCATCGGGCCGACCAAAACCTTGTGAGTGGATTTGGTAGACGGAAACTGAAAGAAGCCCGACGTATATATGTATATATATATATGCGTGTGTGTGTGAGTGTGTGTGTATGTGTGTGTGTGTTTTTGATTGTGTGTATTGTGATCACTGATGTTGTTACAGTTGTGTTGCATCCAAGAAAATAAAATGTAGCTTTAGCGTGCAGTTCCGTACCGTAGAGTTTATTCTCTTTAAATTTCGTTTTCATTTATTTCCATGTAACATAGATATAAATGAAAAAATATTTTGCGTTACGGAATTGTAATTGCATTCTAATAATTCACAGAGTACGTTTATACAAACGTACGTTCTTTCGTTACAACGTCGCAAAAATGCCTCTCATTCTTT
>NC_043005.1:79559597-79564597 GCF_006345805.1 Octopus sinensis | reverse complement strand
ATAAATATTTGCAACTGAAGTAGTATTATTACTGAAAGACAATCTTTATATGCTAATAAACATAGGTGCATATTATTAGAGCTTCGAATACTGTGGTATACGACTTGAGAGGTCCTTTCATATAGACGTGCAGCTATTTCCGTCACCAGTTTAGAAATAGGAATCGTTTTAATCTCTTTGATTTCTTTACTGACATTTATATACTATGATACTAATCTTGCTGTATATATGGTATACTTGTTCGTCCATAATATGTAAAGTGCTTTTATTTGCTGATTCTGAAAGTTGTATTCTTCGTATATAATCTTTATGTAGAATACAGAGTTTCACATGTCAACGTTTTTCGTTGCTTGATGTTTCAACTTGCTTTCCGATAAAAGAGGAAAGCTGTAAGCGTATTTCGATAGGTAAAAGAGAAACGAAGATAAAAATGTAAAGGCTTACGTAGATAGAGACATAAGTATCAGGTCGTTGTGTGTTTATCAGAAGCTTATGTCAGAAGCCTGAGTGAGTAAATCTGTGTGAAATTACATTTAAGTATAGGGAACAATGAGAAAGATTGAGACAGAAAATGTATGAGCAATCATTCATAACAAAGGATGGATCAAGCCAGATCTTCTCCCCGTCTTCGTAGATGTCTTTTACTTTCTCAAAGTAAACGAGCCCCTCATTGAAAGTTATTGAAAGATACAGATAGAATAAGTACTAGGCGGTGCATCAGCATGGCCACAGTCAAATGACTGAAATAAGTAAAAGGGGCGGATCAAAATGCTTAGCGGCATTTCGTCAGACCTTACGTTCTCAATTAGAATTCTGTCGCGGTCGACTTTACCATTTATCTTTTCGTAGTCGAGGAAATAAGCACCAGCGGAGCATTGGGATCGATGAAATTACTGGCCTTGTGCCAAAATTTGCAACCAATATGACCATCAGTTTTCATGCTCCCCGTCTTCATAGATATATTTTACTACGAATTAAATATATTATATATATATATATATACACACAAATAAGAAAATGGAGGAATTACGGTTAAATATTTTACCTTCACCCATCCAATACAATAAAAGAATTAATTGCATTACAATTATAAGCATTTATGTATTTAGTATTTGGGTGCTTACCAGCAGTATATTGGATAATTGATATCACATAGTGGGTACCCTCATAACCCCTATCTTACTTTGTACTATTATATATATATATATATATATATATATTATATATATATATATATATATATATATATATATATTAGATATATATATATTAGTTATACATAGAGGGCATTATTATACATACATGCCACACGCTAAGAGGGACAAAATTAGTCATTTCTACCCAAAAATTTTACTAATCCAACCGAATGCAATTTTTCAAAGTAAGACATTTAAAAATGGACTTCACCTGTGATATCACAGGTGATACAAGTCCATTTTTTAAATGTCTTACTTTGAAAAATTGCATCGGTTGGATTAGTAAAATTTTTGGTAGAAATGACTAATTTTGTCCTCTTAGCGTGTGGCATGTATGTATAATAATGCCCTCTATATATAATTAATATGTTCAATGAGAAAGAATTATTTTCGAAATTTTTTCTCTTATGAGGTTTTTCACGCTATCTACCCGATAATTTCTTGTTAAGTCTTCCTTATTAAGAAGTTGTCCTTAATTGCTAAATATATATATATATATATAGTCAATAATAATAAGGGAAAATTAATTAATTAGTAATTAATAATTTTACCAAGCAGCGTTCAGTATGTAAAAAGACCATTTACGGTATATATAAAGTAATGTTTTAAATGTATATATATATATATATATATATATATATATATATATATATATATTTGAGTAGTTGAATGAATTATCTTATTAAGGATAATTCGAAAGCTAACCGATACCTGGGTAGCAAATTCACATCAGAATATGCAGGAATATGCAGCCTTCGAAACATATGTCGAAAATAAAGGAATTTTGTTAACTTGTCGTTCAACTCCATTCTTTCATATATATATATTCACACATAAATAGACACGTGTACACACTCGCACACACACACACACACATTTATGTAAAACCAATTTTACTGGAGCCCAGCCACGGATTTTCAATATGGAATTGTCACAAACGATAACCTTAGAACCTACCATAACAATACTTGGAGATCTTCAGTTCTTTACTAATCTAAACAGTATTGTTAGCCCAGTGTGCAGAGAGCTTATGAATAATCCCTCAATACTAGCTATATTTATCTATCTATCTATCTATCTATCTATCTATCTATCTATCTATCTATCTATCTATCTATCTATCTATCTATCTATCTATCTATCTATCTATTGCCTTCGAAAAGTGGAGTAGATGAATCAGGGACAACTGAAGAAGGGGAATATTCTTTATGTTACATGTCTCGTTTCTCTGTTTTTTTCTTTGTTCGAAAAAAGTTCTTTTCTATGTTTTTATTTTTATGCTTTCGTTTCACATTGTGTTCAACGTTTTTTTTATGTCCTGCACCCATATATGCATGTATATATACATATATATGTAGGTATGTACAAATGTATATGTATATATGCATATATTTATCTATTATATATAATACAAATAAGAAAATGGAGGAACAAATTCATTTCGATCATCAACTTACATATATTACAATATTATTTATTACTTATCAGCAGTATAATGGATAATTGATATCCCATAGTGGGTTACCCTCATAACCCCTATCTTACTTTGTACTATCTGTTTATATATATATATATATATAATGATAGGTAGGTATATAGATTTCTGTGTGAATTAGAGGTTGAGAAACCAAAAAAGGATTACCTATCCAATATAGTGGTGGTAGTGTAACCGATTATTCATAGTCAAGTGCTAGTTATCGCATGGCAAACTCGGAATTGAGCATTATATATGGGCGGGGGTAAAAAAAAATTATCTGCCCATGGTTTTATACGACAGAAGAAAACGGAGAGGATCTGTCGATATTATATCCTCTCCGTTTTCTTATCTGCCGTATATATATATATTTATATATATATAATGTGTGAGGGTGAGTGCGTGTGTGTATGTGAGTGTGCGTGTGTGTGTGCATGTGTGTCTGAGCCTGCACGGCTTTGTACGTGTATGTGTAAATGATGCTTGCACACATTACAACAAATATATCATGATGAATACTTTATTAGAAAGCCAAATGAAAACAGAAAAGAAGGCCAAATAATAAAAATGGAATTTGAAATAAAAGTAAAAGAAAGAACTGCTTGCAGCAGTTATGGTATTGTATTGTATTCTATTGTGTTCAAATAAAATTCTTCTTCGTCACGAAATAATAGAATACAAGTGTTAATGGTGAGTGAAAGGCAAAAAGGCCTGCGCTCGGTCCTATAGAAAATAGAAATGTAACACACTTTATTTAGAAAGAATTTACACAATATCAATAAAAGACGGCGCTTGCCTTGTTGAAGATTAGAAGTGTATTATGTTTCTGCAAAAGTTGTTTCTTAGCACACAAACATCCACACACACATACACATCTCTGTCAGTGTCTCTCGCTCCGCGTATATATATATATATATATATATAGGTAGATATAGATAGATATAGATATATATATATGTATGTGTATATATATCATATATGTATTTTATATATACATATATATGTCTGAATAATATATATATATATGAATATATATATATATATATGTATATATATATATATATTTATATATATATATATATATATATATATACACACAAATATATATAACATATATGATATGTGCATCTCTCTCTCTCTCTTTCACATTCTCTCTCGTTTTCACTCTTACACTGCACACACACACACACACACACTCACATACACACACACACACACACACACACACACACACACACACACACACACATATATATATATCTTCTTTAAGACAAAAGTAGAACACTTACTTGCAGAATATGGAGTTTCCCCTGGAACATTCAATATTTATTTTATCCGTCGTATAGCTACCGTAGGTCAGCTCTTGCAATTGTCTATTGCTGACCAGTAAATCAGACTAAATTATATGCAATGTTGCCGGGAAACCGGGAAACGTCGAGTTCAATATGTAAGTGTGCTGTGCTGGTATTATATGTAATATATAGTCCTTTATTTCAACAGTTTCGAGGTCAAATTCTTTCTGTGTTACAGACGTAGTTTCAATTCTGTGACCGGAAATGGGGTCATTAGCCTGTGTCGGCTTTTTCATACGTAAACCTCCAGCCTCATTCACGATGTTAGCGTTCAATCTTTGACAGTTCTCCGATAAATAAGTTGTATTTTAAGGTTTCTACCAACTAGAATCTGTGACGCCCGGTCCACTCTAATTTATGCTTTTTACTTATCGTTCACTGATCTCCACTATTCACCCGTGCAGAAATTAAGCATAAAGGAGATAAAGTCAGGGAGTAAAGAGAAGAAATTAAATAAAAGTTAAAGGCAGCTTTATTTCAAGCTTCCTTACTCTTAGATGTGTGTCTAGGGCATTGCGACTCAACCGAGGTTCAAAATCTTTTGGGGTCCATACGGCCCCGGGAATCCTTATAAACTTTTGTTAAAATTTATATGCAACTAGCAGTATCGCCCGGCGTTGCTCGGGTTTGTAAGGGAAATAACTATATAAGCATTTTTAGAGATGTAAAGTATAATAGCCATCTCAATATGGCTAACAACAAAGGAGGGTTACTGTAGCTTTTTACTTTCTGAGATTTAATAATAAATTTTTAGAGAGTTACTTCCCTTATATATGCCAAAAATGCATTAAAAATGGGAAAAATTGATGGGTTTTTTTTTAATCGTAGACTCATCGTAGGCGCGCGCTAATACCCAGAAGGGCTCGATATGAATCACGACTATAAGATACCCGGTTTTAGTTAAACTGCACCGCAAAATGTGGGAGTAGTTAGGAATCTAAATCGTAGGAGGCAGACAGCACACAACCTCACTTTTAT
>NC_043005.1:79504597-79554597 GCF_006345805.1 Octopus sinensis | reverse complement strand
ATTAGTATTTGTCCCATTCATCGTCTCCTTCTATACCCACTTCTCTAAATACCAGCAATAATGCATGAGTGCTGGAATGCGCATCCCTCTATTTAGGCAGGAGTCATCTTGAATTTTTCTGTTCGGATAATTTGCTTATCTTCTACGCAATTTGTGACTAGTGGTGTTGTTGATAATTTGCATAATGTATTGAGCATCTAACACCACCAGTTATATTATTTTACTGGCACTGGTGAAATGTTTCAACCGTTATGTAATCATGTTTTTATGTAATCTATTTTTAGCGAAGCAGGTACTTATGTAGTACCCACCTTGTGTATATATATATTTTATTAATATGCCTGTACGGCTTAGGCTCGCAGCCACAGCTTAAAGAAAACGGCTAAAATGAAAGCCAATAATGTTAAAGTTGAATATTTTATGATACCCATATGTTAGTATTTTAATTGACGATGTTCATTTAAGTAATATAATTAGAATTAACAAAAAAAAATCTGTCCCGGAAAATGTTAGACATATTAATATCAAAATTTGTTATAAGCTTGGTAAGAAGATGAATAGTACCTTATTTGATTATAAGAAGCTCCTATCAAAGTTTAGTTTCGAAAGTTTTAAGTGAAATAATTCAGAATTCTGTTATAATGAAATAGGGCAGATTAAAACAGGAAATTTAAATATTAAAAGGAACTAAGGGAACTTATGAGCAACGAGACAAAATTTAGAGAACGAGGTAAAATTAGTAAATATAATTTTAAAGAAAGTTATATTAAAAGCCATTAATGATTTTGTAGTTAACTTAAATCTCAAATATAAAGTTAAATAGCTGGGTTAGCGAATTAACTTTTGTGGTACTTAAGAAAATAATGAAATTTAATAAGTGGATAGGGAAAGATTCTGTTTTAAATAGACCACTAGTTAAAGAGTAAATAAACGAATTACATAAAACGTGTGATAGTGCGAGTGGAGAAAGTAGCAAGGGATTTTGTAGTAATTTGTAAAGAAATATTATATGATGATTTTAGGTGAAGAGTTAGGAGTAGATAAGGAATTTAAGTTAGGTAATAACACATAACAAAATTATACAGGAATATACTTATATCCACCATAGAAAGATAGAGTGGTTTAGAAATGGAAGAAAATGATAAAACTATCCCTAAACATTTTTGGATTTCTAAATTGCATAAATTCATTGCAGGAAATAGAATTTATACAAATAAACAGCTATCTATCTATCTATCTATCTATCTATCTATCTATCTATCTATCTATCTATCTATCTATCTATCTATCTATCTAACTATCTATCCATCTATCTATCTATCTATCTATCTATCTATCTATCTATCTATGTATCTATCTATCTATCTATCTATCCATCCATCCATCTATCTATCTATCTATCTATCTATCTATCTATCTATCTATATTGGGTAATAATACTTTAAAAGTAATTAGAAAATTTTTAAAAGAATATTGTGCTGAAGTTTATAACAGTTCAGGAATTAATTATCTTTGGAGTATTAGGTCAACTAAGGAATTTCTGGAGAGACTTATTACATGCAAGAAGGTTAAGAGTATGTATGTGTACGATTTTTCGACGCTATATATAAACTTAAATCTTTTAGAAAGAATAAATAAACCGTTAAGACATTTAGTAGAACAAGGGTATAGATGTGAAAAATTAGTTAAAACGTTTGATTGCTGTTTAGGTGGGGGACTGGAAATTTCAAATGAATATGGTGTAATAGCTAGCCTTCAACTTAGTAAATGTTTGTAAACGTCTAATGATTTGGATTGCAGGTTGTTCATCATATTTGGACGGTTTACTAGTCACTCTAAGTGCGTACTACGTCACCAAAATAGTGAAAGAGATTTAAGAGTAATGGACTACATACCACGCAACCTAATAGTTAAAGTCTTTTGAGAAAATGGTTGACTTGACTTGAAGCTCGTGCCAGAAAAACTTGGCAATGGTAATACTTTATGTTTTATATTATCTTTTAAACGGGTGTATTTAATTGTAACAAAATTTTCAATAATAATTGTTAATTATAAGTATTCTTTTATTAGTTTCTGATTTAATACAGATATTATCTATTTAATTACTAATATAAGTTTAACATTAAAGCATGTAAGGAGAGCGAATATTTAATACGTATGAAGCGTTTTAATTAATTATTAACTTTCGGATTATTAAATAGCGTAATTCACGCAGACTTCGTCTTATTATTAGTTAATTTCAATCGAGTTTGTTTTGGAAAAAAATAGAATATAAAAGCTTTCAATTTAAATTAACAACTATGGAAAACTGGTGGGAATATTATCTGTATGGACTTCAAGGCCTAGGTAGCTATTTAGATAGATAATTTAGGAGTTAGTTATAGGTTTACTTATAGAATTATTATTTTACTGATACTGTTTTTGTACATTGGGTAAATGTGGTTTCTTTGTTCTAGTTAGTGTTTAATCCTTCCCAGAATTAAGATTGAATGAATTTGGTGATAGGTAAGGTTTGTTTGATTTCAAACCAAACTTATTTTAGTGCTGCTGACACCGCCGGATTGAATGATACTGCACAAGTGTCGAAACCATAGTGATATCCGTGGAGCAGATGATATCGAAACCATACTGATATCTGTGTGTTAAGTAGATATGGCTATTATTGTATGTGCGGTACAGTATTATAAGACATCGTTTTGATATATATATATATATATGTATGTATATATATATATACATATCATCTATCTATCTATATTAATATATATATATATATATATATATATATATATATATATATAACAGAAAAGAAATGGAAAATGAGAAGTTGATCATTGGTATTAAAAGGTCATAGTTTAATAGTAGTTCAGAACCATTTACAGCTATTTCTGTTTATCAAATCGAAGTAAATTTTCATTTATCTCGTTCCATATATATATATATATATATATATATATATATATATTCATAAGAGCGAACTTCTGCTTGTCAGTCCGAGACCCCTGTATTTCAGCCTGTATCTGCTCTACATTGACATATTATACCTCTTTAAAACAGGATGATCCCGGGATTAAAAATCTGCTATTCATTTGGTCCTTCAGCATCCAGCATTAGGATCTGATTTGGGTTGCTATTTCTAGATGGTAAAGCAACCGCGAAAGATTTCATAATTAGCTTCAGGTTTGGTACATGGAAACTGACAGAAGCCCGTCGTGTATGTATATATATATATATATATATATATACACATATATATGTTTGCGTATCTGTGTTTGACGCTTACCATCACTTGACAGCCGGTGCTAGTGTGTGTACGTCCCTGTAACCAAGTAGTTTGGCAAAAGAATTCGATCGAATAAGTATTACGCTTGCAAAGAATAAGTGCTGGGGCCGATTTGCTCGACTAAAGGCGGTGCTCTAAAAAAGTAAAGGAATATAAGTGTGTGCATATATGTACATATATAATAACAAATTAATAAATAAAACATATGCATACATATATTTGCATACATACATACATATATGTACATACCTACATCTATATGTATATATACATGCATATATGGGTACAGGACACAAAAAACGTAGAACACAACGAGAAACGAAAACATAAAAACAGAAACATGGAAAAGGACTTTTTCAAACAACAAAAAAAACAGAGTACAAGACATACAACACAAAAAACATTCCCCTTCTTCAGCGGCCCCTGATTCGACTACACACATATGTATACATATATATATATATATATACACACACAAAACAAACATATTATGCACATTGTGTGTATGTATATATATACATATATATATATACGTATATATACACACAAACAAACATATTATGCACATATATATATATATATGTATATATATATATATATATATATATATATATATATATATATATATATATATATATATATATATAGTTTTGTGAGTCTGTGTGTTTGTATCTCTGTTTGTATGTACCAACCAGCTCTACCATTTGACAACTAGCGTTTGTTTCTTTATATTCTCATAAGTTAGCAATTCGGCAATGGAGAGTGATAGGATAAGTATCAGATTTTTTAAAACATCATAAGTATAGGGGTAGATTTATTTGTCTAAAATCTTTCAGGGGGATGCTTCAACATGGCCGTAAACCAATGACTGAAAGAAATAAATGCAGATGGCAAAGGTAATAACAGTACGATTAACATCAATAACAACTACTCTATTTTGTCGGCGACCACAAAATACCAATTGAAGAATTCTTCGTTAGTATTGCTTCTTTTATATTCTATCGAGTCAGATATTTGTATTGAGGAATCCTTGTGAACAGATCCTGAAATTCTTCGACAGTGAAGACTTCGAATATCATCGCAATACATTCAACCTTATGAAGTAGCCGTGGAAAAAACAACAACAACAACAACAACAACAACAACAATAATATCATCAAGAAGCATGTCAGCAACAACAAAAACGACATCTAGAAGCTTACTAACAACATTTGCGTGTGATGAATACATATTGATAAATAGAAAGATCGATTTATACATTGATTGATTGATTGATAGATAGATAGATGATATGAACTGTATACAGGCACTCTATATACCACTGTTTAGAAAATTCTTTATTTCTCAAATATTTTCAATACGTTTCAATTCTGCTACCATTAAAAAAAAGTCTATATATTTTTCTTCCTCATAAAATATTATACTTCTCACAGTTACAGGATAATATTTTTTTCCAATCTTTTATTTATCCTTCTAAAAAAATATCTTTTTCCATTCATATAACTTTATTGCGATCCTTCTTTTTCTTTTTTCATTCATTTCAAGTTTTGCATTCGCCATTATTCTCATATTGCACCTGATCCCTAATTTCAATATCATATGCATGTATACATGCATGTATGCATATTTCTATGTATGTATGTTTGTACATATGTTTGCATGTATGTATATGTGTGTGTAAATATATTTATATTCATGTATATATATATATACATATATACATATATATATATATTATATATATATATATGTATATATGTATATATATGTATATATATATATATATATATATATATATATACATATATATATATATATACTTGTATGTATATATGATCATGTTTGTATATTTCTGCTTATCTGCAATCTTCGATCCCTACAAAATTTTTTTTGTTTTTTTATTTGTTTTTGTTTTTTTTTTTCTTCTTAGATTTATAATATTTCCGATTTTTCGTTTCGCTTCCGCAAAAAAAGAAAATAAGAGAAAGAAAATAAAAATGTACCTTAAGAAACTAATAAATACATACACACACTCACTCACACATACACACTCGTGCGCACACACACACAGACACACACCCTACATACCGCAGCACTTCTCTCCTCCCCACCCCAAAAGCATTCGTAATATAATCTCTACAACAAGGCCCACCCATAACATCATAACGGTGACAACACTACCTCCATCATCACCACCAACACCACCACCACCAATAACAACAACATCAACTAATACTCCCACCACTACTACAGCAGCAGCAGTAGTAGTAGCAGTATCTAACGAAGAAAAAAAAATTATTAAAAAATTTCAAAAATCAAAAAATCTATATCACCCAAACTTAGTTAAATGTACCAGTCAATATTACAATAGATTTTTTATGAATGATTTCTTCCTTTTAGTGTTCCCCTACCCGCCCTATCACTATTTTTTTTTTCTTCTGACTTGTTCTTTCGGTTAATCTCTTGTTCTTGTTATTATTCCTCGCA
Organism: Octopus sinensis; assembly: GCF_006345805.1. Taxonomy (NCBI): domain Eukaryota; kingdom Metazoa; phylum Mollusca; class Cephalopoda; order Octopoda; family Octopodidae; genus Octopus; species Octopus sinensis. Next base: position 79,548,827 of record NC_043005.1, on the reverse strand, counting down.
TTTTTGTTTATTGTTTGTGTTTGATTTATTTATTTATTTATTTATGTTTTTTTTATTATCACATTATGTAAATCATTATTTTCCTTTCATTGTATCGAAAAATACAAGCTTGCATAGGGCTTTACTCATTATTTTCGATATTCAAACATCTCCATACCGGAGTGTTATTGCTGAAATATTGAACATATTGAGAAGAAATTGAGAAAAAAGAAAGTAGAAGAACGAAAGAACCGCTAAGAGGGAGAAAACTACAGAGCGATAGAGAGATGAAAAAAATAAAAACAACAGCGAGAGAAAAAGAGCGGGAAGGAAAAGCGATATATATTTTTTAATGCCATGTATCTCTCTACGTTTGTATATCAATATTAAAAATAAAATATAATAATATAATAAATCGAATATTTTTTTTTCTTTTCAAAGAATTTTTTCTCCAGCAATGGAACCCTATTCGTAATCCATTGCAGTTTCTTTCTTGAAGCTGCTCTTCATGTTATTGCTATTCCTGATGCTACTAATGACGATGATGATGATGATGATGATGTGGAGGAGGATATTGTTCTGTATAAAGATAATATTTTATTTTATTTTCCGCTTCGCAATATTCTGTTTCCCTTTTCAACGTTTACGCACAGTTCACGTAGGTTTCTTCTAACTCAAGTACCATATTTAAAGAGAAGCGGAAAACGGGGTAAAGAAGCCGCTTGCTCCTTCATTTGCTAGGAACATTTTTAACTTAATTTAACTGAAAAATAACTAATCTGGTAATCAAAACATGCCACTGGTCTTCACTGTTATTAACCTGTCAATTCGTGGATAACACGCAACGCAAGTTAACCCTCAAAGCTCTGGCAATTTCTAAATCTAACTATTACTTCTGATCACTTCTTGTGATACAACAGTTTGTAAAATACCAAGATTTAGATGCAAAAACTTAACCTTGATTTTCAGAGTGAGATAATTTCATCTTTCATCTGTTACTTGTTCCACTCATTAGATTGCGGCCATACTAAAGCATCGCCTTCAAGAATTTTATGCCGAATGAATCATCCCTGGTGTTTATTTTTTAAAGTCAGATACCTATTCTATCGGTTTCTTTTGCCGAGCGCTAGGTGACAGAGACTTAAAAGCAGTAACACCAGTTGTCAAGCGGTGGAGTAGGGAGCAAACACAGACACACAGACACAGACACACAGACATACACACACACACGCTCACGCACACACACACACGTATATATATTTATATATATATAAATATATGTCTATATATATATATATACACACATATATATCTTATATATATATATACATATATATATTATATATCTTATATATATATATATATATATATATATATATATATATATATATATATATATATATATATATATATCATATATATTATATATATATTTTTTTATGTATTATTTATATATATATACACACACACATGACGGGCTTCTGAGAGTTTCCGTGTATCAAATTCACTCACAAAGCTTTGGCTGACCCGAAGTTATAGGGCAAGACAATTTCCCATAATATCATAGAGGAACCAGGAACATTCCAAACATCCACGCCTGAACCTTATTTCCATTTCCCGGGTATTGTTCACTCTCAAAGAATCTCAAATGAAATCTAGAACAGAATAAGGTTCTCACCCCTGTTCTGGTACTAACCTAACCCGCACAAAGATCAGGAACGATATCGAATAGAAACCTCCACACAAAATCCTGCTACAAGAAACGTCTGTTTCCGTTGGGGCCAGCTTGTGATGCTCTATCATTAAACTGCCATTATCTAAGGCGAAATTTCTCTCTTTTACTTCACCCATACTCTGTGTATATATTTCTTATTTCTTTATTGCCCACAAGGGGCTAAATATAGAGGGGACAAACAAGGAGAGAGAAATGGATTGAGTCGATTACATCGACCCCAGTACGTAACTGGTACTTGATTTATCGACTCCGAAAGGATGAAAGGCAAAGTAGACCTCGGCGGAATTTGAACTCAGAACGTAACGGCAGACGAAATACCTATTTTTTTACTACACACAAGGGGCTAAACACAGAGAGGATAAACAAGGACAGACAAACAGATTGAGTTGATTATATCGACCCCAGTGCGTAACTGGTAGTTATCTAATCGACCCCGAAAGGATGATAAGCAAAGTCGACCTCGGCGTAATTTGAACTCAGAACGTAGCGGCAGACGAAATATTGCTAAGCATTTCAACCGGCGTGCTAGCGTTTCTACCAGCTCGTCGCCTTAAGACTGGATATAGAATTCTAGTAAGGCATTTCGTACACCGTTCTACAGTTTTGGTCAAAGTATCACCCTAGTGAGCAAATACTCATGCTGCCCAGATTTCTCTTATTGGTACAAAAATATAAATATAAATGAGACGACGTGTGGTGGATGAGATTGCAATTGAGGAAATCCGGCTCAGAATATAACTGGTATAATTTATCATCTTTAGAAGGATGATAATGAAATCTGAAATTTGAATATATGAAATGAAAGATAAATTCAGGCAATTATCTATTAAAGGTTGTAATTAAAATCTTGTTAAATGATCATTTGATTAATTAACTTGCTGAAAACAACTCATTATCTCCAGCTGAGTCTTTCTATAGAAGAACAAACTTTAAATGTAGAATACTTGCATAGTTTGTGTTGAAGCATTTGAATTACCATGGATTTTTAATAAGCTAGTAATAGAATTAAGACAGTGAGCTGGTAGAAATGTTAGCACGCCGGGCAAAATGCATAGCGGCCTGTCGTTTGTCTTTACGTTCTGAGTTCAAATTCCACCGAGGTTGGCTTTGCCTTTCATTTTTTCAAGATTGATAAAGTAGGTTCCAGTTGAGCACTGGGCTCGATGTAATCGATTTATCCCCTCCCCTGAAATTGCCGGTGTTGTGCCAACATTTGAAACCAATATGTTATGGATAAAACCAATTTTGAAGCGAATGATCGTGCAGCTTATTTCTCACAAGAGAATGCTGAAGCAAAAAATGATTTATTATAATATCAATTTTTTGGTGAAGAGTGACAATTCTTTGGGCCAATAAGTATTTCTGGGAATTTTTTGTGCGTCTAATTCTTAATGGTATACCCAAATACTCGTGGACTTCGATTCAACCTCAATTATGGTTTCGTATTTCCGTACAAGGGTAGCAAACTTGTAGGGTGGAGACAAGTCCATTACATTGACCCTAGTTTTTGACTAATACTTTATTTTATTGATGCTGAAAGAATGAAACGCATAGATGTCTTCGGCGCAATTTGAACATTGAACCTAACTAGCTAGAGTGAGTGCCGCTCCACATTTCTTCCGACGTTCTAATAATTCTGCCAGCTCGCCGGTTGCGGTCCAACTTTAAGCACATCCACAAATTCTGCAGTGTAGTTTCATACGTTTCTGCAAATAAGTGGTTCGAATGTTAACCCTAGTATGCTTTTCATAAAATTGGTGGCCGTTAAAACTTCATCTAATCTTCCACAGACTGTTGCACGTAACTTTTCTTGCAAATCATTAAACAACAAGCAATTCTACAAAGCTTCTAAATACATTCCCTATTAACAAATGTTTCTATATTCACATCAAGTTAAGGCATACTTATTACTTTCAATTATATCACAAACCTATTTCTTTACTACCCACAAGGGGCTAAACATAGAGGGGACAAACAAGGACAGCCAAACGGACTAAGTCCATTATATCGACCCCAGTGCGTAACTGGTACTTATCTAATCGACCCCGAAAGGATGAAAGGCAAAGTCGACCTCGGCGGAATTTGAACTCAGAACAACGGCAGACGAAATACCTATTTCTTTACTACCCATAAGGGGATAAACACAGAGAGGACAAACAAAGACAGACAAACAGATTAAGTCGCTTATTTCGACCCCAGTGCGTAACTGGTACTTAATTTATCGACCCCGAAAGGATGAAAGGCAAAGTCGACCTCGACGGAATTTGAACTCAGAACGTAACGGCAGACGAAATACTGCTAAGCATTTCGCCCGGCGTGCTACCGTTTCTCCCAGCTCGCTGCCTACCGCAACTATGTTTTTATCGGATGTGAATTTTCCACATTTCCTTACCTATCTCTACTGTTCAAGCTACATTAGAACTTTATTTCTAAACCTGATGTCCATCACATAAAGAATTTTGTTTTAATGTTTCATATTTCATATTTTAATGTTTCATACCAGTTATATTCTGATCACCAGTGCATCACAAAGTGATGCAAAGATAGAAAAGAAAACAGTCTGTTATACAAAGTTTTTGATCTTCTCAACAATTTTCCCTCCGTCTAAAGCACCATCTTCTATACTGCTGTAGCTTCATTCTGTGTTACTGCTGAAAGATTCTTCTAATCCTTTTTCACGGAAATGAAATATTCCTCCAATAATTCTTTCCCTAATTCTGTTGTTTCTTATGAAACATGACCATGTAGATGTCAAGGTAGAAGAATTAAAGACGACTCTAGTACTCTGCGGCGGCTTTAATATCTAAAATCATTGCCACTCTTTTGTGGAATACGTATTTTAACAATCTTGAAACCATTAAGTTATATGTCCATTAAAACGGTTACAGTTAGTACCGAAATACTCTTCGAATTACATTTTATGAACGATAGAATGTAACAATGGTGACACTGGAAAATACAGTGCTTGGTTTAAAATGTCTGCGACAAAGATGATATAGCCTCTTCAGAAATATTTCTGACAACATGTCTGCTCAGTTAGGGTCTACCTAAACTTAACAATAATTTCTTGAAAGTAATTGAGCAATACATTATTCCACAATATGGCGTTAATTATCTACATATTTAAGGTTAATTACTCTTTTACTCTTTTACTTGTTTCAGTCATTTGACTGTGGCCATGCTGAAGCACCTCCTTTATTAACTAAAGTGTAGTGAATATCTTTAGCTGATGTATTTGTTTATGCAAGATAAACAACTGTAAAGACATAATCATTAGAAAGGAATTGTGATCTTTAGTTCGTATCTAAAAGACATTCGACAATGGCATATTTTGGGACAGCTTTTATTGAAATTAAAACCTACAACTTGATGATGAGTCGTCAGTGGCTTCACAATGGAGTGGGATGGAGGGCAATAAGTCGTCAGAAGTTTTAGAAACTCAGACTAAATTTCTGATATCATTTAGTGCTTAGTTTTCTGAATTTTGATATCGAATGTTACTTGGAGCGTTGAAACATTTCATTTTGCTTCGATGTCAACTGAATAAGGAAGAGTAACAGTATTAGTCACAAATTTTGGCAAAAATCAGCAATTTTGAGTCAGAAGTTAAGTCAATGGTATCGATGCCAGTGCTCAACTGGTGCCATTTTGTTATTGACTCTGAAAGGAAGAAAGGCAAAGCCAACCTCGGCGGAATTTGAACTTTAAGCATAAATACGGACGAAATGCTGTTAAACATTTTCCCCGGCGTGCTGACGATTCTGTCAAGTCGCTACCTTCAAGACTTACAACATTGTAGTCAATTCAGTTGATAATAGGTATATCCTAAAACTACATTCATCTTGTGACTGTTAGACACTAACTCTGTTGGTCTTAAATGATTTGAGAATACGACAATGTGTCAGAGAATCAACTGACCAAGTTTCAGCTCCCATTTAAGACAAGTCCACTTTATTTTGACGCCGATGATGCCTTTAAAAGGGCAAGAAAATGCATTCCCAGATTTTCCTTCCCTTCTCTATTACTCGTGGAGAGTATTTGTTAACACTCTAGAAACATCAATATATCTTTCTCGATTTTCCGTAGCAGTTTCGTTTCTATGCGGTTTTCGTTCTCATTTTAAGCAAATTCATTCTACTTCCGCTGATTCTACCCTGGGGAGATTCACGAATAACTTAGCGTTCCATATTTCCTCCTACATAAATATGTGGGTTTCATGCCTTGTGAATCTGAATAGAACTAATAAAAAAAAATGTAATACATACATCTCATTTTACGTGACGAATACCGTTGAGCAAGACGCATCTTCCCGGCGAGAAGCGCTTGTCCATTGAATTCGATTCGCAGTTGAAGCTATTTCCCCTTCATTTACACCTGTCACTTCTCTATGAACATTATAAAACTATGTATTTCTTTACACCAACGAAAATATAGTGAGTAATCAAAGAAAACCATATAATATATATATATATATATATATATATATATATATATATATATATATGTATGTATTTATATATATATATATAATGGGTGTATGCATATAATGGGTATATATATATATATACATATGTGTGTGTATTTGTATATATATATATATATATATATATATATATATATATATATATATATATATATATACATACATACATACACACACATATATATGTTTGAATGTATGTATGTATGTGTGTATGAAATAAAAACACACCAACAGAGCATGATACGCTGGCTAGGAATACAAAAGCGGGGCAGAAATAAGAACAAAATGTAGCAACGAAATAAGATAAAGCGAATAGAAACCAAATAATTGCTATAAATCGCTACCCGCAATCACCACGAAATCTTTTATCGCACAACACCATACATTGTTACATTAATTGAATTCAGGCTAGATTTTTATGAAATTTCTTTCAGCTATTTGAAGGTTCTTTCTTCATATTTTAAAATTATATATTTCTTTATAATTTCTTTTCTTTTTTTTTCATCTGTTTCTTATTTCAACCACGGCTTTGTTCTTTTCTTAAGTAACTTCTCTGGTTTCGGTTTTGCTTCTCTTTTTTTCCGTCTATAAAAAAGCAATGATCACGAATTTGTGTCTACATTTAGCATCTTTTGTATATTATATGTCCTTTGTATAACTGTATTGAAGCAAACCTTATTGTACAATTTGTTTCGTTTTCTTCATATTCTTCTTCATTACCATTATAATTATCATCATTATTATTTTTATTATTATTATTATTATTATTATTATTATTATTATTATTATTATTATTTTTATCATTATTAGCCGAACTACTAAGTTACAGAGACGTAAACAAACCAACACCAGTTGTCAAGTGTTTGTGATATTGGGGAAAACACATAGGCAAAGGCGCGCACGCGAACGCTTCTCACGCATTTATATATGTGGCGGGCTTTCGATTTTCGTGTACGATATCCACACTCGAGGTTTTCATATATTTGAAAACATTGGACCATGGACAGAACTCGGAATGCGCATATATGCGCAGGAGTTGCTATGCGGTAAGAAGCTAAACATAGGGACTAAAACATAGAGGGGACAAACAAGGACAGACAAAACGATTAAGTTGATTACATCGACCCCAGTGCATAACTGGTGCTTTATTTATCGACCCTCAAAGGATGAAAGGCAAAGTCGACCTCGGCAGAATTTAAACACAAAACGTAGCGGCAGACGAAATACCTATTTTTTAATACCCACAAGGGGCTAAACATAAAGGGGAAAAACAAGGACAGACAAACGGATTAAGTCGATTACATTGACCTCAGTCCGTAACTGGTACTTAATTTACCGACCCCGAAAGGCAAAGTCGGCCTCGGCGGAATTTGCACTCAGAACGTAAATCAGTAAATACCTATTTCTTTACTACCCACAAGGAGCTAAACATAGAGGACAAACAAGGACAGACGAAAAGATTAAGTCCATTACATCGACCCCAGTGCGTAACTGGTACTTATTTAATCGACCCCGAAAGGATGAAAGGCAAAGTCAACCTCGGCGAAATTTGAACTCAGAACGTAGCAGCAGATGAAATACCTATTTCTTTACTACCCACAAGGGGATAAACACAGAGAGGACAAACAAGGACAGACAAAAAGATTAAGTCGATGACATCGTCTCCAGTGCGTAACTGGTACTTATTTAATGGACCTCGAAAGGATGAAAGGCAAAGTCAACCTCGGCAGAATTTGAACTCAGAACATAACGGCAGACGAAATACGGCTACGCATTTCGCCCGGCGTGCTAACGTTTCTTATTTCTTTCTGCCCAGAAGGAGCAAAACATAGAGGGGACTAACAAGGAAAGACAAAGGGATTAAATCGATTACATCGACCTCAGTGCGTAACTGGTACTTAATTTACCGACCCCGAAAGGCAAAGTCGGCCTCGGCGGAATTTACACTCAGAAAGTAAAGACAGTGAATACCGTGAAGCGTTATCGCCCGGCGTGCTAACGTTTCTGCCAGCTCACCGCCTTCTAAGGATTAAAGATATTATGAACAGAAAGCGGAGTGAAATAAGCTTCACCACAGAAAACGATTTTATCAATTCGGCAAAAATAATAGGCGCGCTAACCAAGCAAAAAAAAAAAAGAAAAAAAGAAAAGAAAAATAGTTTTAAAGAATTGTGTAAGAAATAAAGAAAAAATATTACGAATTCTAAGTCAAGGAATGGAATTGATTTTCTTTAACTATTAGTTTCCTGTCATTCCTGGCCACGATTTTCCCATAGGCCTGTGATATATATCCTGTTTCTTACGTTGCCTAAAGTCGCATTGCATGAGCAGTAGTCACGAATCGAACCAATATACACATCTATTTCGTGAGTTGGAAAAGTTAATCGTCTGGACAGATTTGTTAAACAACGTAATTAAGAAAAACAGTAAGGAAAAAACAAGCGAAATAAAAAAAATAAAAAGGAAAAAATGCAAAAATGGAATAAATATTTGACGGCAGACATATTTTTTCTTATAAATTTCGTGTATTCTTTTTATAATAAGAGTCTTTATGTTATGAGAGATATATAGACGGATTGTTAAGCCAAAGGAGAGAGTTAGTTGCAGGCAATGTTCGCTTTCAATCTACGATTGGTATTTCGTTTCCCTTTACCTGGAAAAAAACTTTTGTTAAAACGTTGTATGTCGCGGCATCGCCATTCGAAAAATAAACGAGACGCAGGGACAGAAACTGTAGATTATTCGAATTCCTTCATCTACTTTTATGCGTGAGCGTGTGTGTATGTGAGAGAGAGAGAGAGAGATACCGTATATATTATATATATATATATATATATATATATATATATATATATGTGTGTGTGTGTGTGTGTGTGTGTGTGTGTGTGTGTGTGTGCGTGTTAATGGGTTGTGTGTGTGAGTATGTGTGTGTGTATGTGTTTGTGTTTGTCTCACATCACAACTTGACAACCGGTATTGGTGTGTTTACGTCCCCGTAATTTAGCAGTTCGGCAAAAGGAGCCGATAGAATAAGTACTAGCTCACAAAATGTACTAGTGGTGACCCTTACGCATAAAAATGCCTATGGATTTGCCCCTTCAAGGCCACGACCTAATGACTGAAACAAAAAGACATAAATGCATAAACACACACACAAACACACGCGCAAATGTGGAAGCACTCCATCGGTTACGACGACGAGGGTTCCGGTTGATCCGATCAACGGAACAGCCTGCTCGTGAAATTAACGTGTAAGTGGCTGAGCACTCCACAGACACGTGTACCCTTAATGTAGTTCTCGGAGATATTCAGCGTGACACAGAGAGTGACAAGGCCGGCCCTTTGAAATACAGGTACAACAGAAACAGGAAGTAAGAGTGAGAGAAAGTTGTAGTGAAAGAGTACATCAGGGATCACCACCATCCCTGCCGGAGCCTCGTGGAGCTTTAGGTGTTTTCGCTCAATAAACACTCACAACGCCCGGTCTGGGAATCGAAACCACGATCCTACGACCGCGAGTCCGCTGCCCTAACCACTAGGCCATTGCGCCTCCAACACACGCAAATAGATATGCATGTGTGCATGTGTTTGACGGTTGTACACATGTGTGTATGCATATACATGTTTGCCGTTACTGCAAAATCTGTCAGGCGATTTAATTTGATAAGTGATTTTCCTGAGTAACTGATGGAGCTCAATGGTCATAAATAAACAATGTGTATGTAGGTATTCTGGATTTTGTTTTTAGTTCTATTTCTGTTTCACGTTCGAATAACCAAACCGGCCACGTACATGCTTACACACAAACCAACTCGAATATGCGTGCGCGAGCATGTCGTATTTCAAATGTCATTGTTCGTCTTCGTTCATCAAATGGACGACACTGGCATTAATTCTCTCTTCGCTCATTTTCGATTCATATTAAGGATATATGTATGTGCATGTGTGTGTGTGTGTGTGTCTGAGTGCTTGTGTGTATGTGCGTGTGTGTGTATATATAAATCTTTACTACCCACAAGGGGCTACACACAGAACGGACAAACAAGGACAGACAAACGGATTAAGTCGATTCCATCGACCCCAGTGCGTAACTGGTACTTATTTAATCGACCCCGAAAGAATGAAAGAGAAAGTCGACCTCAGCGGAATTTGAACTCCGAACGTAGCAGCAGACGAAATACTGCTAAGCATTTTGCCCGGTTTTCTAACGTTTCTGCCAGCTCACCACCTTACTAACGATTCTGCCAGCTCGCCGCCTGTACACATACCGTGTGTGTATGCACAGAAAGAACGTGTAATAAACATAATATTATTTTTAAAATTCAGAAGTCCAAATGAGTGCTGAGGCTTGACCTTGTTTCGGATGTTAAACTTAGATATGTTTCGACCAAAGATTGGTCCAGGCCATGTCTAACTTAATAACACTGTTAGTTATTATTCAGAAATAAACATACGGAAAGTAACTGAGAGAGAGAAAGATAGAGAGAGACAGAGAGAGAGAGAGAGAGAGAGAGAGAGAGAGAGAGAGAGAGAGAGAGACTAAAAATGCAAATAACATGATTATCACAAAATCAAATAGAAAATTAACAACTTATATTCTCGCTGTTACTCTGAAAGAACACTTGAGAGGCATTTCTAAGCATGCGGCAAAGAATTAATGTTTTGACACCGCAGAAAATGGCAGTTATTTGCCATAATATATTGTGACACTAAATATAAATTGACAACAAACGAATGAAAATGCCCTGAGATTCTGCGCCAAATCTTGAGGGCAACTTAATAATCCTAACACATGAATTCAAGGCTTAGCGAGAAAAACTCCGCTATAGAGGAAAGGGTAGATAAAAACTCAACACAGCACGTATAATGCTAATTTATATATATCAAATATCGTTATTTTTCCCGTGTACAGTATATTTAATCTTAATAAATTACAGCAGATTCAAACACAAGCAAGCTAAGTTTTGCTGTGTACGTCACAGAAACTGTTCACTGAAATTATAAACTAGGACACCACCTTGTGTAGGCTTAAATGTTTAGGGAATTTTGTTTGATGAGACACAGCATGTCGAGAGACTGGTGTCCCATAATCTCTTGCTTCTATGAACCTAGCCTGTTATGAAAACATTGTCGTTGTGAAAAGGATGAGTTGCTTCCCTGTGACGTACGCATCAGGAACGAGCGTTTTTTAGTATGAGACTGCTGAAGCGTATGAAGAATGAATATAAGCAAATGCTCATTTCATATTTCGCTATACACTGTGCAACCACGATTTTTCATACCAGTTTGCAGAGATCAGCACTGATCAACAAACAGTTTGTTTGCTGAAATTATAAACAAAGCCGGCGTTTTGCTTGCGTTCAAAGCTCAGACCGTACTGGCTGGCGAGAGAGAACATGGCGAAAGACCAATGCACCAGAATCCTTCGCAAAATGAACCGAGTGCTTTATGAACGCACTGCTGTAATCAAAACAAAGTGTTCATAGGCAGCGATTAGCAAATTTACGTTCGGATTGCTGGAACCGATTAAGAATAAATACTCACCTCATTATTTATTCATATTTTATTCTTAATAATACAGAGACATAGTACTGCTGTGTGGGCTTCTCAAGACAGTGTTTGCTTTAACGAACGTTGACTTATATTTAGTACAGATTGCTTAGTCAGTTAGCTGTAAAATGAAGGGCGGAAAATTTTCATTTAGGAATAAAAGAAAAAAAATCAGGAGCAGTTAGCTGGTATTATGCAATGTGCTTAGTCATCTTCTTAATATTCTATTACATCGACTGTTACATTAAAGGTCATTTATACAAGCAAACAACAAAGCCATTTCGAACAATATTGATTTTGTGTTCAGAAAAACTGTTTGTTTTCTATTTATTTGTAAATATATACGTTTGAAAATAAATAAGTTTCTCTAAAGAATTCTTAGATATATGTACATTTATACATAGAGCCGAATGTATTTAATGTAGATTTAAATACATTCGGTTATCTATGCATGTGCAAATACACACAAACACACACCCACACACGCACACGCATACACACACACGGATACACACACCAGCAAAAACAGATACACATATATATGTACAGAGATAGAGGGGGTGGAGAGAGAAAATGAGGTACGCACACACATATATACAGTATATAATAATTCACAGAGATAGTATATAGGCGTGGCTGGGTGGTAAGAAGCTTTCTCTCCCAACCTCATGGCTCCTCGTTCAGTTCCTTACTATATATAATAAGAAAAAGGTATGAGAATATCGATTATCTACACATGATGAGTTGTAATGCAATGATTATATAAAATAAAAGAAGGAAAATGCACACAATTTACGAGTTTTAATATAATTTTAAATAGATTTTATTAGTGAAAGAGTGTGCTTGTCGACCGCTTTTGCTTTCGCTAATCATGACATTGGAATTACTGTAATTTCGCATTTTCGCAAGAGGATTTTAGTCCATGTTGGGTATGGGAGTTTGTAAATGAAATAATTCAACAAGTAGAAAAATCTAAGGGGAGGTAAATGGTGTTCCTTATTATTCCGAACAGGGGTGGTAATGGCTCATATTTTGAGGAAGAGATAAATAAATATACAAAAACTCAAAAGCTAAAGTAGTGAGATAAAATATTTACAGCAATGAGCATGTGAACATGAGCTAAAATTGGTTATATGTACATATTTAGAGATATGGTATTTTTCGATAAACATATATTGTTTGTTTAAACATACAATTACAGAAATTGTTTCTTTGTTCTAGTAGATGGGGAAAACTGAAATTTGGTTGGATAATACCTGCATATCTCTGTTTCACTGAAAGGAATCTGTCTGTACTGTGGGAGATGGATCGGTCCCTTATGTAGTGTGGTTCTCCGTCTAAGTGCCATATTTGTCTGTCCTACATATTGATTCTTTTATTCTTTTACTCTTTCACTTGCTCCAGTCATTTAACTGTGACCATGCTGGAGCACCGGCTTTAGTGGAACAAATCGACTCCAGCACTTATTCTTTGTATGCCTAGTACTTATCCTATCGGTTTCTTTAACCGAAACGCTAAGTTATGGGGACGTAAAACACCAAAATCGGTCGTCAAGAGATAGAGAGGGACAAGCAGAGAAACAGACATATACATAAATGCATAAATAGATGAGTAAAACAACGGCGCAATTTAGGTTACCTGTTGTTATCCGTAGATTTACTGTGAATTTGTTGTTATAGGTAGATTTTACTGTTATATATAACTAATTTTTCTATTATTGTATTTATTGTGCTGATTATGTACTACTATTATTCTTTATAACCTATTTTCAAATTTCTAATCATTAATTAATAAGTAAAAAATGAACTCTTAACGTGCAAAAAATATTTTAATTGAGTTACTTTTTATTTCTTATACAAGTAACAAATAATAACGAATAGAAGTAATAACTTTTAATAAAATTTTTAGTTTTAATAAAAACTAATATTTTATAAATCTAAATATTTTATTTGAAATTTTATCCTCAGCTGCAATATATCAAGTTAAAATTTTCTTGTTCTGTTCTTCACCAGATATAATAACTTGTCCTGAACTTTTCCTAGTGTAATAACATGCCTTTTACTGTTCCAAGTTCATAATCTTAAGAATACTACTTCTGTAAACAATATATTCATATGTTCCTTGTCTTGGTGTATATATCGTGTTATATGTATTTATTAAGTTGATGTAAATCATAACTATAGGATGATTATCTAAATTTTGTCTCTTCTTAAACCAAGTTATATAATATTATCTATGTATATATATATATATATATATAAAAATATATATATATATATCCAGACGCATAAGTGAACAAATATCTGTACGTACTTGTTTGTGCTCGCGCACGTGCGTGTATGTGTTAAAAAAGATCATGCATTCTCGACAGGGTTAATCGAAAAGAGTCTCTGTGAGGAATTTCTCAATAAAAGACTGAAATTGAACTATAAGTATGTCATTAGGGTGAAAGTATAAATAGACTTTGATATGCTTTTGATATATGATATAAAAGAAATAAGCAAATAAGCGCGATCTCACTACGCTGCAAGTCTTCGTCATTCAATAGGTACACAAAAGCTATATAGCAACCTGCTGTGTTTTGGTACTTGTAATTCAAAAGGTACGATGTTGTCAAATACTCTTTGACACCTTCGCTGACTACTGATTATGTTATGGGTACACTGTGTCTGTGAACTACTCAGCTATCTCTATGTTGATTCAAGGGCAGATAATTCACTTGACCGAACAATTCAATAGTCATCGTCAAACAACGGATATCCACTGCTACGGTGTTATTTATTTAAAATAGATATATGTAGTCTTACTCTTTACCCAAGTTTGTTTGCTTCCGTAGGTGACTCGTTTCGATTAGGAAATAAAATATGGGTACAACGTGATTTGCTATAACCCCTGAGAAGTTATAACAGTATTTAAGTCAATTCCATTTTTTTCATGCAAGAGTAAGAGGTTACTCGACTTGCTGAAACTAGCAGCAATTTCTTTCAATTCACTCTTCTGTCTTAAAGAAGGAAAATATACGTTTGATAGTCATTTTTAACAAGATGTGATTTCCACAGCTGGATTCTTTGATTATAGAAATTTTTGTGAACCAAAGGAAAACAACAACGTCTCTGTGTACTATATCTAAATCGAGTCAGTTTGTCCTAGTTATACTTTCCTTCGCCACATCGAACAATTTCTCATTATTATCTATTTTTGTGTTTGCTTTCTCCCTTTTTTAATTATTTATTGACGTAATATTGTGATTTTGTTTTTCTTTTACATCTAAGGCACAAGACCAAACATTTTAGGAGTGGCTGAATTCGATTTTATTGACCCCAAATGCTTGACTTCCAACTGTTTTATCGATCTCCGAAAAGATAAAAGGCGAACTCAACCCTGCAGGATTTGATTATCAAAATACAAAGGTGTCTAAACAAATATTGCTAGGCGTTTATTTTTATTGTCGGCGCAGCATCGACTCCACTGTCGTCCTCTTTTTATTTTTATTAATTTTCTTCTATGACATAACACTTTAGTAATTAATCTTTGTGTTAAATGATATTGATTTGTTTCTGATAAGCATTTAGTCCGCAACTAAATATTCTTTTCAGACAGACATTTCTTCAATGTAATAAATGTTTCTCATTTAAATTACTATTCGTTGCCCAAAGCATTTTCCAAATAACGTGTGATCAAAAGAAGAAATCTTTCATGAATTGTATTTCACTCTATTCTTTTATTCTTTTCTTTCATTCCCTTTTCTCTCGCTTTCATTCGTAGTTTCACGGTATGGTCACCATCGTTTTATTTACTGTTATTATGTTCATAATAACTATTTTGTGCTTGCTTATAGAGCGTGAAGCAAAATAATAACGAAAAGCAGCTGAAGAGCAATTAGTTGACTTTCAGGTGTTTTTCATTCTACCTCTCTTCGTGTACAAATACAACACAAAGGGTGATTGTACATATATTGTTAGTGTCGAAGGTAATAAATTACTTCGTGAAACGAAGTTACTGAGAACATCTGAAAGAAAGAAATAAAGAAAGCACGCACTACCTAAATGGGTGTATACCATGAAACTCATTAAAATGCGTTTCTTTTAAATAAAGAAAAAGTAAGGCTTAAATTTGAAGTGCACAAATAGAATATCTTGAAGCGTGACATCAGGATTTTTTCAAGCTAAAGGAAAAAATTTAAGTATTCAGTGTGAAAAGAAACGAGAGCAAACGCATGAGTTAACAAAACAATCACACAAAAACAAAATTATAGTTTTACAGACAGCATTACTTAATATATATTTGTGTATTTAAGCAGAAAAGCGAGGGCATCGACATATGTTTAAGCGAAAGTATTAGGAAAGCGGTACAAATACTGGCTTAAAATTTTGTCACAGGGCCAGCAATTTCGATCAAAGGCAAGCCAATTACATCCGAACCCCAGTGTTCGACCGGTACTTATTTTATCGACCCCGAAAGAATGAAAGGCAAAGTCAACCGCAGTAGAATTTGAACTGAGAACATAAAGACAGACGAAATGCTGGTAAGCAACATGTCCGACGTACCAACGATTTTCCCTGCTCACAACCTTAAGCGACATAAATATTTCTTCATATTTAAATATAAAGTATATTTCTATAAACTTAATATAAGGGTTTCAAATTTTGGTACAAGGCCAACAGTTTCGAGAGAAGGGTGAGGTCGATTACTATAACACCACTGATCAACTGGTACTTTTTTTATAGATCCCGAAATGACAAAAAGCAAAGCCGACCTCGGCAAGATTTAATGATAAAGACGAACAAAATGTCGCTCAGCGTTTTGTCTAGCGTGCTAACAAGTCTGCCTGCTCGCCGCTCTAAGCGATATAAATAGTAATTCATGTTTAAATATAGAGTATATTTCTATAAGCGTAATATATCATTTCATGTTTAGTTTTGTTTCATATCAAGGAATCTATTGTATAATGAAACATTGATCACTAATTCACCACTGATAAAATTTTGTCTCTTCATTTTATTCACCCATTCATTCACAGGACGAACGGTAAATTCAATCAAATATTAAATGGAAATGAATATTTGTGAGTCACCTATATTGTAAGCATGGACTGTCGAATGATTTTACTGAGACAAATAGACGTTACTGGCAAACACAATCCCATGTATGTGTGTGTGTATGTGTGTTTGTGTGAATGTATGTTTGTGTGTGTATTTTTGTGCAGAGTTAAATGTACGACCACAGCTCCGTGTTGGAGTCTGTCAGATTTCAGTATAGCTGTTTGTCGACCATTGTCCCAGGTAGTGTTACTAGTTGTAATTGACAGACTACATGTAGGGGAAAATTAAGATAAACACAATTATAAATAATTATGCGCAGCGTATGTTTCACTATTCCAATTACCTGGAACTCGAGATTGGATGTTCCAAGAATATTCGGATAACTAACCGCAATGGATCACCAGGGAAACAACTTTAGCGCATTCTATTACATAGGTCTAATACCTTCTAATGATCTACAGTGGTTAAGCATCGAAATACTGTCGGAAAAAACCAAATCTGAGCTCCAAATAACTGCAATGGTATACCGTACACAGTCATTCATTATGACTAAGTGCGGTGAGCTGACAGAATCGTTACCGCGCCGGGCAAAATACTTAGCGACATTTACTCCGTCCTTACGTTCAGAGTTGACATTCCGGCGAGGTCGACTTTGCATTTCTTCCTTGTGGGGGTCGATAAATTCAGTAGCAAGTACGTACTGAGGTCAATGTAATCCACTGGTCTGCTCCCCACATTTAAATTACTATTCGTTGCTCAAAGCATTTTCCAAATAACGTGTGATCAAAAGAAGAAATCTTTCATGAATTTCATGCTAGAGCACCGCCTTTAGTCGAGCAAATCGACCCAGAACTTATTCTTTATAAGCCTAGTACTTATTTTATCGGTCTCTTTTGCCGAACCGCTAGGTTACGGAGATGTAAACAAACCAGCATCGGTTGTCAGCCGATGTTGCGGGGACAAACGTTGTTGGGGGCAGACACACAAACATATATGCACACATACATGCATATATATATATATATATATATATATATACGACGGGCTTCTTTCAGTTTCCGTCTACCAAATCCACTAACAAGGCTTTAGTTGGCCTGAGGCTATAGTAGAAGACACTTGTCCAAGGTGCCACGCCGTGGGACTGAACCCGGAACCATGTGGCTCATAAGCAAGCTACTTACCACACAGCCACTCCGCCTATATGCGCATCGCAGAAAAGATTACTTATATTTTCGTATTTTTCCAACGCCCGCGCGAGGGTGTGTATGTAGTAAACTGTTCCATGATGGAGAGATCAACAGAAGAACTACTCTTGCGTTCTGAGTTTAAAAATCCACCGAGGTCGTCTTTTCCTATCATCCATTTGGGTTCGATATAAGAAGTACCAACTGAGCCCTGGGGCCGACTTAATTAACTCACTCTCTTCCTCCTTCTTATTCGTGACCTTATGCCAATATTTCAAACCCGTATTAAGTTTGTATTTCTGCAAATATGTCTTGCGAAATTGTTCTTTTCGATTATGTGCCCGGAAGAAAAAAGAAGAGATACACAAGCCATTTCTCGAAAATGAAGATCGGCGCTAACACACTATCAGGCAAAATATTTTGGAATGACCAAGTTCATTCATAAACGGAACAAAAAAAACTAACGGTACTTCGTAACTGAAAGAGCGCACGTCCTCATTAATTCGAAAACGAAAATCGAGTTTAGAGATAGTTACGTGATGTATGCATCTAGAACAGTGTCTGTTGTTTAATTGGAGGATGTCTCCACATTATGTTAGACAACTTTTCTTATAATCGATGGATTATATAGCCATGGATTTTGGTCAATGCAAAGTTTCAGCCTTACAAGCTTGCCATGGACACATAGTTCCCATAGACAAAAATAAACAAAAAAAATCTTTACACCTGTCTATGCTATTTACAGTCAGCATTAAATTTATCTTGTCTTTGCATAATATTTCCTTGCAAACTATTCTCACGTCACGAATAAAGGGACATAATTTAGAATTCTAGACGAAATATACACCATACACAACGTTGCCTTTTCCTGTCTTCGCTTCATTTTTGTATATTCTCACTTCGTAGCCACTTTACAAAATTCTGAGTGATTGCCAGATCGTACATTGCGCAAATGCAGGTGAATATTGTACATTTCAAAAATGAAACTTCAGCCATGCATGTGATATTTATTACATTACACACACACACACACACACACACACACACACACACACACACACACACATACACACACACGCACACCCACATACATATGTATGTCTCTTTTCCTGTCAAGTTATATACAAGAACAATCTGACATTAAACTGAAGGAAATTCTCAAATTTTTTGGTAGAGTACGTTTATTAAAATTTTATGAGGGAATTTTTGACAGTGACTCCGAAGTTTCCAGTTCTTTCTCTTTAATCAGCCTCTCTGTTTGTCGATGGCGAGCAAAAAGAAACTACGAAATCAAACTTAACTTTTCCTGTAAAATAAACACATATACATGGGCACATATACACAGGCACATACATAATACATAAATACACATGCATTCACAGATATACATGCATACACACATATACATATACACATACACACACATGTACATATACATACATATACATACATACGTACATACACATGCATACACAGATATGCATGCATACACACATATACATACATACATACACGCACATATACATACACATATATACATACATAATGCATGCATACACAGATATACATGCATACACACATATACACATACATACACACATATATATATACACACATACATACATAATTCATCCATACGCATGCATACACACACATATATATACATACATACACACATATATACATATACATACACTCATGTACTCATATACATTCATATATACATACATAATACATACACATGCATACACAGATATACATGCATACACACATATACACATACATATACACATATACACACACATACATACGCACGTAAGTACGTAGTACCTATATACATACGGGCCTATATAGAAGCCAAAAGCATGGAAGTACCACACAGGAACACTCCAACTGATTAGGAGTTGCTCGGGAGCATCAATTGCCTTTCATCGGGATTTATTTAGTTTTGTTGAAGAATCCGCTTGATAGTCCAAAGACAGATGTGACCGATCCCAAGTTGATCTGAATGAAATGCTGGTGATTCCTGTCCTTTGCTGATGAATTGTACAATCACTCTGCTGACTGCGGGCAGAGAAATCCTAAGGTTTGTGTAATATTACCCTGGCTACGTCCTCCATGCATGCATGCAAGTATGTATATATGTGTGTGTATGTATGTATACGACAAGATTCTGCATAGTTTTCAAGTCTGCTATATTCAAATATTATAGTCTTTTATCCGAGTATCATTCGGATTATATGCAATACCGTTCACCCATCTTTTGCAAATAGATGCAATGGATCTCGTAAGAATGTACCTCTAGATGAACAGATATCCTAGCCAGTATTTCGCATATCCTTTACCAGCTTAATGGCAATGCATGCGAGCTAAGCACCGTCGCTTTTAAGGCAACTTGGGATTTACTACATACTTACGTTCCAGCTTTACTTACGACAGTAATAACTCTTGGCAAACGCACAAAAGCTACGATTTTTCGTGTTTTACTCTGCTAAGAAATATAGCATATTGTTCATAATCAAAGGAAAACAATAAAAGCTATTTTTTCTTCTCTTATGGCGTGCTTCAACGTTTGGCGAGCATTTAAAGATGTCGATAACAATTGTCTAAAACATACTGGAGTTATTCCTATACCAATATTCTTCCTCTTTTACTGTTTCTTATTTTGCTTTCGATTCTCTTTCAAAAATGTTTCGCTACTTTTTTTTTCATTCCTATTTTTTCTTCTAACTTTTCTTCCATTTTTTTTTCTTTCAACAAAAACCTTGAATACAGAGTAGCCTAGATTTTTTCCTGTTAGTAATTGCTTTGTTGTCGATTTAGCTTAACATTGAAGAGTGTTTAATAATGGAGATATTGCAATCATGCTCTTACAAGGAATATATATGTCATTGTTGACAAATATATTGTAGATTCTATGTATTTGAAGAAAGAAACTAACGTAAATGGAAACGTGAAAGTAAAAGCTACTTCATGAATAGTTTCTAAATTTGTTGCTTTCGTTCTGGTTTACCCCTCCTTTTGGGTAGGGTGTTAATTTTCGCATGGCTAGCTAAAAGCGTCTAAATATCTTTCTCAATCATTTCTCTCTCTCTCGTTCTCTCTCTCTCTCTCTCTATGTTTCTTGTGTGCATACATGCATACATACATATATATACATACATATTTATACATATAAATACATACTTACATATATATGCATACACACATATTTATACACGTATAAATATATGCACAGATATTTATATCTTCATATGTGTGCATGTATACACATGCCTCTGTCTGTCTGTCTCCCTCTGTCTCCATTTCTATCTATCTATATATATATATTATATATATATATATATATACATATATATATATATATATATAATATGTATGTATGCATGTAGACATGTATATGCATATATATATATAATATAATATATACATGTATATATATATATATATATATATATATATATATATATATATATATATATATATATATATATAAATATATACATGTATATATATATATATGCATGTATATATATGTCAAAGTAACAAAATTATTGAATACAAAATATAAACAAATGGCTCCAATAAAGTCAAACAAAAAACGAGAGAAATAAATAAATAAATAAAATAAATAAATTTAAGCAAGCTTTTGGTGAACCTTCTAATTCCTTGCAGACACACATATTTTTTTTTCCTCATTCAGAGAATCAATTTTCTGTCATAGAAGAAAAACACAAACTAAAAACACAGAAGAAAATAAAAAGCTTTTGTTGCATTTTATTCGATAGTTTTCTATTCATATCAACCGCTATTATTTCCCAATTATTTTTCTGTCCATTTCGTCTGCTGTATTCAGAGCCGCTTTGTTGTTATTTCTATAGCTGTTACCTCGTCACAATTGATGTCTGTTAAGACTTAAATACACTCTATAAGTGCCACGGATTCAATATTTTTCCAAGCGACTTGGTATTTTCAATACGTGTAACTAGTGATGTTGTCGACTTTCTCTTAGTTGCCAGAGGGCAGCAGGAGTTAGTGATTTTCGTTCTTGAATATAGCCAAGCATTTTCTAACACAGGTTCTCCTGCAAAATATTTGCATGCCTGTTATTCTATGCACGCAAACACAGTCAGATACATATAAACCCATTACATTTGTATGCATGTGTACTGCATGCGTACAGTCTATATATGTGTGTGAAGAGTGAAAGAGATAGATATATGTGTGCGGATGTACTGCATATATATATATATATATATATATATATATAAGCAGTGTATATATATATATACATACACCAACACACGCACATACTCATATAAACATACATGCAGAAACATACACACACGCCATACACACGCGTATTGACATTCTTTTCACAAATAAAAGAATGTGTAATCCCTCTTCGTTCCAGTATTTCTCTCTCAAACACAACATCACACATTTGGAACAAATTACATTATTTTCGTCTGTTTTAATATAATATCTCTTACGGAAAATACGTCCTATTATATTAGTGACAAAGCATTTTCATAAGTGGCTATTTCATGTTATTCCATATAACATCGACCTATGCTGTGCTTTTACATGATGCCCTTGAGAAATGCATTAACTTCACAACCTTTCATTAGCTTATAATTATAAACTACTTTATAGCCAAATTATTAATTAAAGGTCTCGCTATTTGTGTGGTGTGTGGTGTACGTAGAACAGGAAACAGACCGTCAATATGGAACGAGACATGCCCTTGCTCTAAGCCAGTTTCAGAGGCCGGTAAAACGCTGACGGGTGTTGTCTCTTCTCCTATGGCTAAGCCTCTGAAGAACAATGCATGGAGTTTGGCGAATGGAAAACACAAAGTGGTTTCTATGTCCAGATAAGACAGAGTATTGTTTTGTTCTCCATGTCTATTCATAAATGTCGAACTAATTTGAGTATGGCAATGTGTCAGTGACGGCTGATGACTTAGTAGTTATAATGCTGGACTCATGATTGTGAGATTGTGGTTTCAATTCCTGGACCGGGCTGCGTTGTGTTCTTGAGAAAATCAGTTCGTTTCATATTGCTTTAGTCCACTCAGCGGGTAAAACTGTAATACTGCGACAGACCGGCGTCCCGTCCAGCGAGGAATATATATGCACCAGAGAAAGGAGGTAACCGGCCTTATGCCTCCCTAGAAAGTAATATCGACTAACCAATGTGTGTATATATATATATGTATATATATATATATATATATATATATATATATATATATATATATATATATATATGAATGAATGTTTTTATATATAATGAACGTGAAACAGAAGGGACGAACACGGAACACAGACAAATCATTCGAAGCTTCAATCTTCAGTCAGACACCGAATCATCATAGCAAATTTCGGCTGTTCAATTCTGATATTTGCTCCAACTCGGCCAGCCCCAAGAACAAAAACTAAGCTGTAAGCATTAGATTTCTTGGTAGAAGACAGGAATGTGACGCACAAGAGGATGTGAATACAAGAGACAAACGAAATTGAAAACAGTATGAATAAACAAATATATATAGCGGTGGTTGTCATACGATTTTAGACCAAATGAGACAAAAACACACAACATAGCTGGCGTAGAAATAATTCCGTTTCGGTAGCGGGGACACATGTGGTTGAGATACGAAGGCCAACAGAATGGTTTAAGAAGCAGCAGGTCGCAGGAGAGAGAAAGAGAGACAGAGAGAGAGGGAATCCAAAGAGGGTGGAAGGCAGGGGACAGAATCAGTGACCAAGAGAAAAGGAGAAAGAAGGGATTAAGGAAGAGGGAGGAGGATGGGAGGAAGAGAGGGAAGAATCGGATGGCGCCAAAAAGTTTGGTGAAGAAGCAATGGCGGGTAGGAAAAGACAGTGTGTATAGAAGTCGTGCAGGTTTTTAAAATTGGACAAACAAACGGGGGGGGGTGCACGTAACGCCGCAATAATATAAGAATGAATGTTTTTATCTATAATGAACGTGTATATCTATATATATATATATATATATATATATATATATATATATATAATATATATATATATATATATATATATATATATATATAATAATATATATATATATATATATATATATATATATATATATATATATAATTGGTATTTTTTAGTGGAGGCGCAATGATCCAGTGGTTAGAGCAGCGGACTCGCGGTCATAGGATCGCGGTTTCGATTCCCAGACCGGGCGTTGTGAGTGTTTATTGAGCGAAAAACACCTAAAGCTCCACGAGGCTCCGTCA
Source organism: Octopus sinensis (assembly GCF_006345805.1). Classification (NCBI taxonomy): domain Eukaryota; kingdom Metazoa; phylum Mollusca; class Cephalopoda; order Octopoda; family Octopodidae; genus Octopus; species Octopus sinensis. Next base: position 79,524,583 of record NC_043005.1, on the reverse strand, counting down.
GGGGATGGTAGTGATCCCTGCTGTACTCTTTCACCACAACTTTCTCTTACTTCCTGTTTCTGTTGTACCTGTATTTCAAGGGGCCGGCCTTGTCACTCTCTGTGTCACGCTGAATATCCCCGAGAACTACGTTAAGGGTGCACGTGTCTGTGGAGTGCTCAGCCACTTACACGTTAATTTCACGAGCAGGCTCTTCCGTTGATTCGGATCAACCGGAACCCTCATCGTCGTAACCGACGGAGTGCTTCCACAATTGGTATTTTACACTACGTGTAGCTAGTGATGTTGTCAACTTTCTCTTCTTAGTTGCCAGAGGGCAGCAGGTGTACGTGATTTTCGTTCTTCAATATAGCCAAGCATTTTCTATTAGAAGTTCTCCTGCAAACGCGACGCACGTCTGTTATTTTATGCACGCAAACACAGGCATAAACAATATATACACAGCACATCCACAGCCATCAATCTATTCACACACACACATATATAGAGTGTATGCATACAGTACACATGTATAGAAATGTAATGGGTGTATATGAGTGTGCTTGTGTTTGCGTTGCCCTTCTGTTACAATGCCACTCCTGTGTATTATGAGCAAAATGAACTAAAGATTTCGTCAGTCCTATTTGATATATTTCTATAGATGTTTCACTCTACCAAACGAGAGCAACATTTAGGAAACACACACACACACACACACACACACACACACACATATATATTACGTAAACTGATTTCAAATTTTGGCACAAGGTCAGCATATCTGGGAGCGGGTAAGTCGTTTACATCCACCCTAGTGCTTGGCTGCTACTTATTTTATCGACCCCGACAAGATGAAAGATAAAATTGATTCCGGCGGAATTTGAACACATAAAAAAAAGACAGACGAAATGCCGCTTAAGATTCTGCTAGGTTACTGTCTCAAATCTATTACTCTGATTAACCACATATTATTGGTAAGACATAACTGTTTAAGTGAATAACGGCATCTACGTGGTCGATCGCATTACTAGAAATAGCAACGAGAAACTGAAAACAATTAAACTGAAAACAACACCTGAGATATTTCAGTCCTAAAATACACTTAAACAGTGGAGGCACATGGCCTATTGGTTAGAGTAGCGGACTCGCGGTCGAGGGATCGCGGGTTCGAGTCTTAGACTCGGCGATGTGTGTATATATATGTGCGAAACACCTGTGCGCCACATGGCTCCAGCAGATGGTAATGGTGAACTTCTGCTGACTATTTCACCACAATTTTCCTTCAATCTTTCGTCCTTCATCTTCCAGCTCACCTGCGACGGACCAGCATCCCGTCCAGCTGGGGCACCTATACGCCAATGAAACAGGTAAACCGGCCCTTATGAGCCAGGCATGGCTTGAGAAGGAACAAACACTTAAATAGTCAAGTAATCACGCCTAGAATATTTGAAATCATTCTACTGCTTGATCAGGATCAAGGCTGTGTTCAATACCAAACACTATAAGATCAGCTAGAACTGCAGCAGCTGTACATATCGTAAGATGTGCAAATAATTTTGTTCGTGTTTGCCAAATTATAGCAATTTTCTAGAAGTGACAAAATATTCCTAAGATATATATAAGCTGTTTATTCGGGGGAACATACGAAATATAATGAAATTGAAGATATTATGAGAAGAGTGGATATGTTCATTGTCTGCATCACGTTGGCCCACGCTTTTTTATTAATATGTCTTATACAAGACAAAAGTAAATGCAGCAGGCGCAATTACGTCTCTATGAAGACAAAAACGTTCGATATAACAGTAATATACACATGAAAGACGTCACAGAGATTCCATTTAAAATCTCTTTGATAGAACATATGGCTTTATGTTTAAGTGCATACATTTCAAAACGTTTTTTGTATATATATAGGAGTATGTAAGACAAGCTAAAGAAGAACAAACAGTCGAGCATTCCTCAATCAAAGCTCTAACATCTCAAAGTAGGAGACATTGAATTATACGGACAGGACTAAAGTATATATCACATTGGGACGAGATGGTCATAGCTTGGATACCTTTGACCCATACAATTTCTTGATCAAGGATATGGGTTAGAGCTTCATCACCATCTATATCAACAACATCACCCTGCTATTAATGTTGTTCTAAGAAATGTCACAACCGAAAAGTATAACGAATAATCTTTTCTACTATAGGCAAAAGGCCTAAAATTTGTGGGGTTGGAAGGGCGCTACTTGGTACTTATTTTGTCGACCCCCAAAGAAGGAAACATAAAATCAATGACAGTACAATTTGAATTTAGAACGTAAAGGAGGATACAATATCAATAGTCATTTGTCCGGCGTACAAACGAATCTGCCAACACGCCGCCTTCTGTAGCACAATGGGGAAAACTGCTTATTCATTAGTTATGCAACTGTTACTAAAAGAAAGCAATTATTAAAGTCTTGACCCTTTGGATTTTTTTTTATGAATTCATGTTCCAAAAAATTTCCTGTAATTTCGAATTCTGAAGTTTATTGAATATTTGAACTAGCAGTTTTTCTCTAATTTAAATATTCGTTGCATTCACTGCACAATAAATTTAATAAGGAATATTAACTTGTTGCAGGCGAATTTTCCGTTTGCATTTGCAAAATTTTCTCTCTCTCTCGCCTCTATTTTCATTAATGATAATTTAACATGTATTTTTAGTGAGGAAGCCGGCATGTAAGGTTTCCTTTAGTTGTGTGTGACCTCAAAAGTTAAGTGTCAAGGAGACAGGTGAAAAGCCAAGTACAAGAGAGAAAGTGCCTGAGAGAACGAGGCAAAGAAGGAGAATTGCGCGGTACATTGCATTTTATAGCGCCCGGTGGTATTGCCATCTGTCGGCAATCCTACCGGAAGTTGCGACATATCGCAGAACATTCTATAGCAAAGGCGAGAACGTAACTTTCGTTTATTTCCCTTTCTCTCTTGTAGAGTCCGCCACATGTTCATTTCAATGTTTTCAAGTTTTAATTCGCTATTTGCAAAATGCGGAGGCGCAATGACTCAGTGGTTAGGGGCAGCGGACTCGCGGTCGGAAGATCGCGATTTCGATTCCCAGACCGGGCGTTGTGTGTGTTTATTGAGTGGAAACACCTAAAAGCTCTACGAGACTCCGGCAGGGGTTGGTGGCGACCCCTGTTGTACTCTTTCGCCACAGCTTTTTCTCACACTCTCTTCTTGTTTCTTGAGTAACGCTACGATGGACTGGCGTTCTGTCCAGCTGAGGGGAACACATACACCACAGAAACCGGGAAACCTGACCCATGAGCCTGGCTAGGCTTGAAAAGGGCGATGTTTTTTTCTATTTGCAAAATCCACAGTTTGTTCTATATACATATTATATAAAAAAAAAACTCATTTATTGGATGAATGCTATCACACAAATAGCTGTATAATTTTGAGGCTTGCATGATGTAGTATACCGGTATAATTTAGAAAAAAAAATTACGAAGTGATTTTGTTGGTATGGCTGTTTGAAACGCTATAAAACTTACAATAATAACTATGTGATCGCTGCTATTTCTAGCACACTGAAGTACTATGGTTACCGTGAAGTTTCTTTCAATTACAGATATATTACAACTACGATAAATTACTGGAAGAAATATTTACTAAGTGAGATTTTTTATAAATTGAAGTTTTCAGGAAAACTTACTTTCTGAACTACTTTCTATTATTAAATATTTGAAGTTCACAAATTTGAATATTTTGTACAGGATATTTTGATATTCTTTCGCTTGAACCTGCAGACTTCATTGAATTCCGTAATTTTTTTTAAATTTAACTTTTGCGCACCGTGTTCAGCTCTATGTAATTGTAGTCAGTCACACACTTTCTCCTCTCTTTCACTTTAAAACAAAAGCAGATAAATAAAAACATTTTACGGAAGCTAACGAACAAAATCAGTTGGTCATTTTGGTATTTCTGAGGGTTCAATCCAAAATTTGCCGATAGTTTTTAAGGAACTTTATTTATACGATTTTGTTTCATTTCATGTTTATTTCATTCATCGTTCTCACTGCTTTATCTCTCTCTCCCTCTCTCTCTTTCACACTCACACACACACACACACACTATCTCTAATATCAACGCATACATTGTCTCTGTGATATAAACACACACACATTCCAGATCTGACTAGTAGAAAACCGCCCTGTGGGCGGTCTTTCTGCTACTATATTATAATGACTAATAATTCTTTTAAAGTTGTTTTGATATCCACATGAAAATTAAATGCATTACTGTACAGTAAAAGAAATTTCCTAATTATGCAATTAGTAACGTCGACCTGGCATTAGCACAACGTATAAAAAAAAGAATGAAAAAGAAAACAAATCTTAACGGAATTTCTTCCAATTTTACGTTCAAATTCCCCCGAGGCCGGTGTTTACCTTTCATCCTTTCGGAATCGATTAAATAAATACCAGTAAAGTACTGGGGTGGAAGTAATCGATTATAACTCATCCAGCAAATTTCAGATTCTTTGCTTAGAGTAGAAAGCATTATAGAATTAACATGACCAGTTGTATCTCTTTAAGGTAACGATCGCAACCCGACTTTTCGTCCGATGTCACTTTGTCCAACATCACCTCGTCCACGTCTTTTAGTAAGACGTCTTTTGGTCCGACGTCTTTTGGTTGGACGTCTTTTGGTCCGGCGTCTTTTGCTCCGACGTCTTTTGGTCCGACGTCTTTTGGTCCGACGTCTGTTGGTCCGAGGTCTGTTGGTCCGACGTCTTTTGCTCCGACGTCTTTTGCTCCGACGTCTGTTGGTCCGACGTCTGTTGATCCGACGTCTGTTGGTCCGACGTCTTTTGCCCGATGATTATTTTGTCCAACGACTTTTTGTCCAATTTTAAATAAACACTTTAGAAAACAAGGTGAGCATCAAAATCAAATAATCATTGAGAATTTTATTAAGATTTGTCGTTGGACAAAAAAAAACCCGGACAAAAAGACGTCGGACCGAAAGACGTGAACGAAAAGATGTATCCGGAAGTGACGTCGGACGAAAAGACATAGCATCGATAACGATATACAGTTATGTAAGTCTCTACATTTATAAGGGCCACTACGATGGACTAATTGAATCCAATTTATAAAGAGCAGAAGACCTTGAACTGAGGTAGATGTGACTAATATTTTTAGTAAGTCGAAATCATTCGATGGTTATCGTTTTTTATTGATGATTTCTCGTAGAAATAACTGATGTAATTAAAGAAAATTATATTTCCTTCATATATACAAGTAAAATGATGCTATCTACAATAAATAAACACATAAAATAAATATATCTATTGTCGAAGTTATGTGGGGAATGTTTTATTAGCATTATTAGTTTAACGAATACAAGTGGGTCGTATTTCATTGTATATTTATTTCCCAACTAACAAAAAGCTGTTTAACGAGACAGAGAAACAGATAGATACAGAAGTATACTAAGATTTAAAGAAAGAGTAAGAGAAATAGAGAGAGAGAGAGAGAAAGAGAGAGAGAGAATGAAAGAGAGAAATGAAATGTAACATTTTAATGTTATGTAATTCATTTTGATACTCCTCTAAAGAAAATTTGGAAATATAAATTGAAATAATAGTTCACACATAGGGGTATATGTACCCCTATGCTTTCATTACGATATAAGTATGATATTTTGTAATTGTTTAGCGTACTAGTCAACATTAGGGGTAGCTAGTGAACAGAACTCTTGCAGCGATGGAAGAAGTTTTGCGTATTCTGTTTCTTTTCAACCTGAGTTCAAATACAACAGAAGTTAGTTTGTCAGCTTTAAAATTCATCTTCTCAGATGAAATAAAGTACTAGTTATTTACTGCGGTAGATACTCTCGGGAGAAGGCGCATAGCTTAACACGGTGTAATGTTAATAAGTGCAACCATCATTCTTCTGTTACTGAGTTCTTCATTGTGGTACAAACGTCGTATATACGTTTGATCCTTCGGCTCAAAAAGCTTCTCTTCATCTTTCCTGCTTACCCATTTGCCGTGATGTAACAGTAAAATATTAAATCAAAGTTTTTGATGGTGATCTTTAGACCGAAAAAAAAGGCTGCGAGCTGGCAGAAACGTTAGCACGCCGGGCGAAATGCGTAGCCGTATTTCGTCTGCCGTTACGCTCTGAGTTCAAATTCCGCCGAGGTCGACTTTGCCTTTCAGCCTTTCGGGGTAGATAAATTAAGTACCACTGGGGTCGATGTAATCGATTTAATCCGTTTGTCTGTCCTTGTTTGTCCTTGTAGCGCCTTGTGGGTAGTAAAGAAATAGGTATTTCATCTGCCGTTACGTTGAGTTCAAATACCGCCGAGGTCGACTTTGCCTTTCATCCTTTCGGGATCGATTAAATAAATACCAGTTACGCACTGGGGTCGATGTAATAGACTTAATCCGTTTGTCTGTCCTTGTTTGTCCACTCTTTGTTTAGCGCCTTGTGGGTAGTAAAGAAATAGGTATTTCGTCTGCCGTTACGCTCTGAGTTCAAATTCCGCTGAGGTCGACTTTGCCTTTCATCCTTTCCAGGTCGATAAATTAATTACCAGTTGCCTACTGGATTCGATCTATTTGACTGCTCCCCCCCCAAAAAAAAAAATTCAGGCCTTGTACCTAGAGTAGAAAAGGATATTTATACCGAAAATATTTAGAGATAAATTTAAATAAGACATTTTCGTTTTATTCGGTGACTTTCAAAAGAAAAACAGAACTTTAAGGACAATGCTATCATTACGATATAAGTATGATATTTTGTAATTGTTTAGTGTACTAGTCAAAATTAGGGGTAGCTAGTGAACAGAACTCTTGCAGCGATGGAAGAAATTTTGCGTATTCTGTTTCTTTTCAACCTGAGTTCGAATACAACAGAAGTTAGTTTGTCAGCTTTAAAATTCATCTCCCCAGATGAAATAAAGTACTAGTTATTTACTGCGGTAGATACTCTCGGGAGAAGGCGCATGGCTTAATGGCTAAAGATATATGGTTCATGCTCGCGATGTCGTAAATCCGAATCCCGGTGGCCCGTTGTGTCAGATGAACTCGACCCCTCTCCTCTTTCTTTTAGAATAACTTGGAAAAATTTGTGGAATAGCGCTCAGAGTATTCCTTATCTTGCCGATAATCCTTTCTACTCAAGTACATTTGAGAAATGCGATCGCCATTAATCTGGTATGGTTACAACTTCTAGCGTTGATCAGTTGCCAACGGAAACTGAACCCAAATTTTACCGATCGTGAAATGAATATAATAAGAATGAAGGACTCCGGCTATATATAAGTGGATTGGTGTGTTCTTATATAAGCCCGGATTAAGCAATCCGTATATCTGAATGTTCTTTTTGTTTACACTAATTTAAAACTGATTTTGTTTATGCTATGTCCCTTTAAGTCACATAACTTTGAAATTCAATGAGATAAAAATCGATAAAATAAAGAGTAGCTTAAAAATAGTGTTAGGTTCAACATTGTCGGCTGTAAACCAAAATCTCGAAGGATGTATCTAAGCATGGCTATATATATATATATGTGTGTGTGTGTGGGTGTGTATACCTGTATATATATATATATATATATATATATATATGTCTGTACATATAAATATCTATATATATATATATATATATATATATATATGCATGTATGTATACATGTATGTATGTCTGTCTGTACACACACACACACATATATATGCATGTGTGCGTGTGTGTGTGAGAGAGAGAGTGATTATGTGCGTGCGTAAGTGAATATGTACATAGGTATATGTTTGTGTGTGCGAGTATGCTTTGTGACGAAATTAAGTGTAATTTAAAATTCTAAACGATTTTAATTCCGTTGCTAATTAATTGACGAATTACCGGCAAGTATAAAATAAATAAAAGTAAAAGAGAATGTAAAAAGAAAATAAAGAATATGGTGAGTTCTCTATTGACTTGCAGTACCGGGTTCAAATCTTATCAAGTGGGGAAAGTTATGAAGCAAGAAATAGAGGCCTCCTGCAATACAGAAATATAAATAAATATTGTAGTGTCTAATAGTTTGCTTAAGGTCAACGGCTGACACTTAATGTTATCCTTTTTGTCAAGTCTTGTAGTAGGCCTAAACGGTCGTATGAATAAAACGAACAAAAATATAAATGAAATGTTCGGCCAACCTTACAACCTGCTTAGCGGCTTGTAGTTTAATAAAAAGAAAATAATAACAATAAAAATATATAGAGCAGGGAAGTCTCGTCTTGTTAATGGATACCGCCTTGTGATTCCTATCACATTCCGATACGGAAACAAACTTTGAAGTGTTCTTTTTAGAATTATTCATTGATTGATTTTCATGTCTAAGGCTGGTGTTCTGATGCAAATATTGGGTTATAAAACTAGGATTAGCAGAACATTAACTTTGAAAATGGTGGTTGAGGCACCGTTCCACGACGAATCTTTCCCGTCTTCTTTTATTCCGCCTCTTCTTTTTATTTCTAGATTTTTCTTGCCCTTTATTTCCCTATTCAGCAATATAGTTGGTTTTTTTTTCTTTCCTCACTCCTTCGCCGTTGTTGGTTTTTTTTTGTTATTTATTTATTGCTATTTTCTTTGTTCTTCATTTTGGTTTTTGTTTGTTTTATAACTTGCGAAAAAAAAATACGCTTTCAAACAAAATAAATAATCATCAGTTTACTACCTTTAGTTCGAAGAAAAAGACTATCAAATGAGTTGTATTTTCTAGAGACATGAAGCGATAAAACGACACTTTAAACCACTGAAAAATCACTAGACCACTACATTCTCCCGACAGTTGAAATATTCTGCAGTACCGATCTATTATTGCACCATCAGTAACTTCCTCCTATCTGCCTCTCCTTCATCTTTCTTTCTTTCTTTCTTTCTTTCCGTTAGCTTCTCCCTCTCTCCTCCACCCGGCTATTTGCTAATGATAGTGTCAATGACAGCCATACTGTTAATGTTACAGTTACCGTTTCTCTTACAGCAACCGATATCCTTTGTCCCTGCTTCCGCTTTGTCTTTCAGGCAATTCTTTAACATAAACACATGGTTGTTGGCGCTGGAATTTCAAAGAAAACGCGAAAAATAAATTCCCTGCATCTTTAATTAAAAGAAAATAAACGGGAAAGAAAAAGTAATAATAATAATAAAAGAAAGGCAAGTAAAAACCAAACAAACAAAAATTACAGCAAACAAACGCACAAATACACACACATACACAAAACAACATCCATAGCTAATCTTTAGTTAAGAATAAAGAGGTGGGAGGCGAAACGAAAGACAAAAACTTTAGAGGCTGTAAAATATGGAAGATTTTTGCTATTCTTTCACAAGAGCTGTCATTAAATGAACAAGCGTTTTGTGTTCCCTGATGCAGTCAGTTTCAAAGACAATTCTTTGCCGCGTTTCTTCCTCATTCACTATAGTGTTTATGTATTGTATCATGTAATAAAAGGATTTTGAAAATCACATTAAAAGTAGTGGATGGAATGAGATTGCAGCGATCTGCTCTAACGCTTATTAGTTGTTCTGCTCTAAACAGATGCAATTGAAGAGGAGATTTCAAATGATGTTTTTTTTCTCTCTCTCTTTAGTTTGAATTGATTATTTTCTTTAATGCTTTTTTTTGATTTCTGCTTTCGATATTTTTGTCATTTGTTTAAATCAGAGGTGTAGAGTGATGGTTATCTCTTGGTGAGTTACACTGAGTTAGATCGAATCAACGATAACCGAGTAGTCCCAGAGACACAGTTTCGAATCCCGTTTAAAACATTACTATATGCATTTATTTAAATGTTTCTCACGTCTTTTAAATTGTTTGCATTTGTATGAATCGGACGTAGGGGACAGATACAAATTGGAATACATCCAATTCCTTGTGAGTGGACTTGGATTTATTCGAAGTGTGAAAAGCGATAAGGTTTCGATTGGAGCCCAAACCATTTCATATGCCATTTTGAATACGTATTTTGAAGCGGCGTGCTGGCAGAATCATAACCGTGCCGGGCCAAAGGCTTAGATGCATTTTATCCGTCTTTACGTCCGGAGTTCAAATACCGGGGAGATCGATTTTGCCTTTCATCATTTCGGGGGTGGATAAAATAAATACCAGTTGGACACTGCAGTCAGTGTAATCGACTTAACACCTACCCCGAAACTGCAGGTCTTGTGCCAAAGTATGAAATGAATGCACGTTTCTATCTAGTCTGAATTTAGCTAGTGTCCATTATTTATATTTGGCGGATATATCGTTTGTAAAGGTTCTCATTCTTTCTTATTATTATTATGTTATTATTATTATGTTATTATTATTATTATTATTCAGGTCACTGCCTGGAATCGAACTCGGAATCTTGGGGTTAGTAGCCCGCGCTCTTAACCACTACACCATATGCCCATTGGCAATTACGGAGCGAATTTTAAGAGCTTATAAATCTAATATTCTCCTATCCTTCCTTAATATCAGTTCCCATATGCTGTTCATATCTGCACTCGGTCTGCTAAGGAGATTGTTGTGTCCTAGCATATGTGCTGCTTCTTTTCGTTTTCCTATTTTCCAGTGGTGTTCTCTGTCTATTATTTAAACTTCATCCATTCACCATGATTTATTCCAATTTGTCTATGTCCCTTACGTCTGATTCATCCAAATGCAAAAAAAATTAACGATGTGAGAATCATTTAAATAAATACATATTGTAATGTTTTAAACGGGATTCGAAACGGGACCTACATTAGATGTAAATTTAATAGCGTTCACTTCCGTACTCTCCCACTCTGTGAAAGTTTCTAGTTCGAATCACACGTGTCTCGAGATGTGCTGAAGATTTTCTATTTTGGATATATTTGGGGTACATAGGACTGCTCAGGATTTAGTGCTTGCTTTTTCCATGGGTATGAGGAAGCATTTCATTTATGTCTTACGTATTTATCGCTGAGGAGGGGAAAATTCTTATGAATTAACTCTGAAATAGCGACCAATACGGTAATAACGGAATTTTTTAGAAATTTCTTCCGGCTTGTTTCGAAACGCATAAATCATAATGGTTATTGACAATTTTGTCTATTTTCGGCATATTTGGCATTAGAATTTTTCTTTTGCCCTTATTTTAAAAGCTACTTATAAATTTAACCTCTAAAGGTATTTTTTAATATGCTGGCCACTGATAAAATTTTTTTTCGAAAAAAAATTTTTTCTTCATTAGATGTAAATTTAATAGTATTCACTTCCGGCCTCACTCACTCTGTGAAAGTTTCTAGTTCGAATCACACGTGTCTCGAGATGTGCTGAAGATTTTCTATTTTGGATATATTTGGGGTACTTAGGACTGCTCGGGATTTAGTGGTGCTTTTTCCATGGGTATGAGTAAGTATTTTATTTATGTCTTACGTATTTATCGCTGAGAAGGAGAAAATTCTTATGAATTAACTCTGAAAGTGGGAAATTTTTAGAAATTTCTTTCGGGCATCTTTCTAAACGCATAAATTATAATGGTTATTGACAATTTTGTCTATTTTCGGCATATTTGGCATTAGAATTTTTTGCCCTTATTTTATAAGTTATTTATAAATTTAACCATTAAAGATATTTTTTAATATGCTGGCAACTGATAAAATTTTTTTTCGAAAAAGTTTTATCCTACATTATATATATATATATATATATATATATATATGTATATATATATATATATATATATATATGTATATATATATATATATATGTATATATATATATATATATATATATATATTGATAGTAATGGTAACAAAATAATGAAAGAGACCTCGATATAATGTAAATAGAGGACTTTATCTGTAAATGTAATATGTGACAATTATTCGCTAGCCATGATAAAACTCTGACATATGAAACTCGTAGTCATAGATACCGAATAATTGTCACGTATTATATTTACAGATATATATATATATATATATATATATATATATATATATATATATATATATATATATATATATATATCGCGTTAGCTGCTGACTCTCTATTTAGTATGCCCAAGGATTGACCTCTCTCCTTCTGTCGTAGTACACAGTTATACGCGATTTGTCAACAACACTTCCGTAGAGAACATTCCTGTGTGTATGTGAATGGAGGCTCACGACTGTCCCAATTTTATGACATCTTCAATGTGACAGAACGGTCGAAGAAATTACGCGAAATATAGCAATCCATACTCGCAGAAGTAAACTAATGTAACAACGTCGATAAACTAAAACTTCACTGTCTGTTTATAATTCAAAGTTATTTCGAGTTTTAGATTGCACTTGAGAAAATATTTTAAATAAAAAAAAAACCGGCAAGGCAACTAACGCATCAAGTTTTATAGCAACAAAGCATTGAGCGGTACAAGTGGCACTCTCTAAATATTTTAAAACATTTAATTCGTAAGAAACCAAAGAATAAAAGATATAAATGCCTGATAGGCAGAAGTGACAAGTTACGCAGGTGTGTATGCGTCTGTGTACTTATAGAGCAGAAGAATTCCGAAAATATCTTTCGCCAATTTGAATGAATACACGGAATTCCCACACACTATGCTTGTATGTCTGTGCAAAATATCATATATGTGTGTGTGTGTGTGTGTGTGTGTGTGTGTATGTGTTTGAGTGTGTGCGTGCGTGTGTGTCTGTTCTTTTATTATTTTACTTGTTTCAGTGATTTGAGTGCGGCCATGATGGAGCACCGACTTTAGTCGAACAAATAGATTCCAGGATTTATTCTTTGTACGCTTAGTACATATTCTATCGCCTCTTTTGACGAAATCCTATATTACAAAGACATAAACAAGCCAACATCGATGTCAAGCAATAGTCGGGGGACAAACACAGACACAAATATATATATATATATATATGTGTGTGTGTGTGTGTGCATTGTAGGCTTCTTTCAGTTTCCGTTTACCAAATCCACTCACAAGGCATTGGTCGGCCCGAAGCTATAGTAGAAGACACCTGCCGGAACCATTTGGTTGGGAAGCAAGACTCTTACCACACAGCCACTTCTGCGCCTCTCTCTCTCTCTCTCTCTCTCTCTATATATATATATATATATATATATATATATATATGTGTGTGTGTATATATAAATGTATATATATGTATATATATATATATATATATATATATATATATATATATATATATATATATATATATACATATATATATATATGCATACATACACACATATATGTATATACATAGATGCGTAAACACACACACTCGCATACACATATATATATATATACACATATATATATTTTATAATATATATGTATGTATAAATGTATAATGATAATAATAATAATAATAATAATAATAATAATAATAATAATAATAATAATAATAATAACGCTGTACCAGACAGTGGTTCTCATGGCTTCTGAACTTAACTGATTGGAAGTGTTATCATGTACAATGTTTTGTCTTGGTGTTAAAAGATGGGCTACAGCAAATATTCTGATCAATACCATAAATTTGATTGTCAGTTGTTTGACCTTAATCAGTTGAGCATGTCTCTTAGTGGCTGATGATATGTGCATCTCTGATTACAATCAGAAGTAGTGGGGGAGCATCATAGCCGCGTGTTGAAAGGAATTCTTGGAGGTTTGAATAATTCCCCTTTGGAAACATGGGTGGTTTGTTCAACATCCTTAAACAATTCTTAATTAGTGACTTTTTGTGCAGTATGAGCTACTCGACCAGATGAAAATTCTAACTGGGCCCCACCTGCAAGGTCATGTGCTCTCTATTTTGATATGAGATCACCATGTCGTGCACATTTGGTTGTGATGCATATGCTTGTGGCACCCATATCAGACGGTTTGTAACGACGGGTGTACTGGGCTTCGTATACTTTACCCAAGTGTCACTTTGATTACATGCACTGCTTTCTCATTCAATAATAATAATAATAATAATAATACCAAAGCCTCCCCACCAGAAATTACCAAAAACATGTAATAAAAAGAAAGATAACAAGTAACTGCAGAATATGTGGAGATGGACAAGAAACAATAAATCATATTATCTCTGGCTGCCCAGTCCTGGCTAAGAAGGAATATATTAACTGACACGACAGAATTGGGACCTATATACACTTGAAGCTATGCCAACATTATGAAATAACAACAGAAAAAAGATGGTATAGGCACACACCAGAAAAGGTCACAGAAAACGAGAAAGCAACCATACTCTGGGATATGCCAATACACACAGATAGAGAAATTAAGGCCAACAGACCAGATATAGTTGTCAGAGATCATGAAGAAAAAAATGCTTTCTAATTGATGTATCAATACCAGCAGATGACAACGTGTCTCTAAAAGAAATGGAGAAACTTTCAAAATACAAAGACCTGGAAATAGAGGTTACCAGAATGTGGAATGTAAATACAGAAACAATTCCTACCATAATAGGTGCATTAGGCATGATAAAAAAATATTCAGACAAATATATAACAAAAACACCAGGACTTACAAACACATATAACATACAGAAAATTGCACTACTAGGCACTGCACACATCCTACACAGAACAATTTCCATACAGTAACCATCAGAGCATCACAACAAATCACAGCACATACCCAAGGCACACAGAGCTGCGCTCGGTATAAAAATATACTACTGAATAATAATAATAATAATAATAATAATAATAATAATAATAATAACAATAATAATAGTAATAGTAATAATAATAATAATAATAACAACAACAACAACAACAACAACAATAATAATAATAATAATAATAATAATAATAATAATAATAATAATAATAGAAAATTTAGACAAATATACGTAATAAAAATCTAGTACGAAATCCATCTGTTACTATCAAATAATATTATATATACATGTGCGCGCGCGTGTGCGGTCCTGAGAATAATGAAACCCGAATCCTTCTTTCACACTATGCCAAACCTATGGCTTCTGAATACCTGATCCACCGGAACTCAGCTATCGGTGACAATGCCAAATTCAATACATCGATGGCAGACCTCATCAGAGTAATGCGAAATGTGTCTCGCATGTGCGACCCTACAGAGTTAAAGAGACGCATACAATATGTTAATCACCGCATGCAGCTCTCAGGTTACAGCCATAAAGAAAGTATCAGAGTATATAAAGGAGGTATGAAGAAATTTGAAGCTATCATACGTAACGATAGGAATGGGATTTACCCACTCTATAGGAGGAAGCCATGGAACACTATTGAAAGGACTAAGAAGAAAATAGGGAAGGCCAACTCATAGTATGATAGCCACAAATACCCGAGTCTCATGTTCGTCGACACCACCCATAGAGGCGAACTGGCGTACCGCTTTAGAAGGGCCCTAGACGAACTTAAGCTAAGAATTAAGGTTGTTGAAAGGCCAGGCAAAACTATGAAATCCATAATCGGTAGAATCCTTTAGCAGAATCCCATGCACTGATAGGAACTGTATTGTATTTAGATTTAACCCACAAACAAATTGTAAAGTCAGATATGCAGTATATAGTATAAGTTGTACAGAATGACGTACGCATGGGAAACAACACGGAGTATAGGAGAGCGGGTAAATGACATTGGAGGGAATTTAAGGACAAGAAAATCTCATCGGTTCTGCACCACCACGCCGAGCAGGAACACGGGGGCTCACTCAACAACACAGAAGTTAAAATCTTGTCCATACATAGAACAGATGCAATGCTTAGGCAAATTACAGAAGCTAGCCACATAATAGAAGACCAACCTAGTCTGAATAGGAAACTGGAATGGAACACTAGCACACACCCCAACACACCACAACATATGACAGAATAAGAAGCCCATAAACTGATAACAGTATGAACAAAATAGAATACAATCCACAGATAAACAAATGGAATTAAATAACTATATACGTTAACAAAATTATATTAAATTAAATACAAAAAAAAGAGAATAAAAAATAGATATAAGCACATGAACAAAACTAAATAAAAGCAAATTAAATGAACGTGTATAAATAGGCACTCTCCCCACCACACGCACTTACTAAACATAGACACACATAGGTGTATACACATGCGCAAATAAAGACACATACAGTAGGAATACAAAATACAAAATGGCTGATCGTTAGTAAGGAAGACATACAGATAAGAAAGAAGAAAGCAAAGGACCACTGATGAGGTCACAGATATATGACGAAAGAACTCTCGTCGAAATAGAAATAATGTAAAAAATAAAATAAAACTGAAGCGAATTAACACCAAATATATAGTGTGTGTGTTTTATTGGCTAAACTGGCAACATGACCATCCCCAAATACAACAATATATTTATATATATATGTGTCTGAGTATATATGTATATATATATCTATCTATCTATATTTATATATAAATAGATGAGTGTATTTTGCCTTGTTAACAATTAACACGGAAAAAATAAGTAGTTACCAGGGTAGCAAAACGCAAGAGGTTGTAACTCCTTATTTTTAAATATGTCGAAAGTAAAAGTATTTGATATACTCCAATTATATATATATATAATATATATATATATATATATATATACGTATACATATATATATATGTATGTATGTATGTATGTTTGTATGTATGTATGTATGTGTGTATGTATGTATGTATGTATGTTGCTCAAATTTATAGAAAAACAGAAGACGAAGACAGGTGTATGAAGACCAAGCAGGTATATTAGTTCGACGCTCGGTAAAATGGAAAGTTCTACGTTTCCAGCCTACGCTCCTCAACAGAAAGGAATAAGAGAGAATATACAATGAGAGAATGAAGAAAGAATCTTGTAGATTTAGCGGTGAATCATGGCGAATGATTAGAAAAAATCAGGTTCGAAAGAAGGGGTTGACAAAAAGGGAGATAATAAAGTGCTGGTGATCCCAAATGAAAATACGTATGCGTGCGTGTGCATGTTAGAATGGTGTGTGTAAAAGTGTAAGTGCGTGTGTGTGAATAAGGGCTAGTGACTCTGACGTGTGTGAGTGTGTGCGTTTGTAACGTGTGGCTGTTGATATAGTGGAATGTGTGGTGATGCTATGAAGTATTAATAATGATCAGGAGAACGGAGATATTTGACATTAAGGAATTTATTAAACAGTTATTTACAGTATTTTAAATAATATCATATATGTGAAAAATCTCCGTACGCCTGATTATCATTAATACTAGAACTTCACGTGATCACGTGACTGACATGGCTATCAGATTTTGCTACACATCGCTGAGTCACAATGCGCCTCGCATTGTTTTAGCCTTCAAATGATGCCACCCCGCCGGCTAAGCGATCAGGCCTACTGAAGAAAGAGTGAGAGAAAGTTGCGGCGAAAGAGTTCAGCAGGGATCGCTGCCAGCCTCTGCCGGAGCCGCGTGAAGCTTTAGGTGTTTTCGCTCTATAAGCACTCACAACGCCCGGTCTGGGAATCGAAACCGTGATCCTACAACCGCGTGTCCGCTGCCCTAACCACTGGGCAATTGCGCCTCCACAATACTAGAAACCATGCAATCCTGAGTAAAACACTCGTATTTGTCAAGCGAGGAAAATCACCAGGGTGTAACAGCTTATTGCTAACTCAGGTGTCACCAACATTATCCGGCATACGAAACTGATTTAAGAGGAAACACCAGGATTACTTATCCCTTCGAAATCACTTTTGTGTATATACATATATATTTCTGACAAGAACTGAACTGGCGATTACTTTGTGTCTGGCTCTCTGTCATATACATTCAGCTAACAAATGCTTCCAAAATTATTTCGATATTCGAAAAGAATGTCAAATCCGAAACACGATGCTCAGGTGGAGGAATGATATTTTAAGCGTCGAAGAAAAACAATTAAACAAAATTCAAAATCAAAGCTCAAGAAAATATGTGTGAATTAAAGAGAAGTTGACAGTAACGAGTGAGGCAAAAGCTACACAATAGCAACAACATTCACACACGCACACATATCGAAGTTTCATACGCACACACACGTACATATATATATATATGTATATATATATATATATATATACACACACATATATATATATATATATATATATATATATATATATGTACATTTATGTATGTATGTATATATATATGTATGTATAGATACGCTGACACACGCACATACACAGATATGTATATATACATATATACATACATATATGTATATATATATATATATATATATATATATATATATATACATACATATATTTCATATAGAGATATGAATATATATGTATATATGTATATATATATGTATATATATATGTATATATATATATATATATATATATATATATATATATATTTACATACATACACACATATACATATATATACATATATACACACACATACATACATACATACATACATATATATATTGTAATAATACTATTTATACTGAATAGAGAATATAGCAAAAAATAAATATCAACAAATAAAAATGATGAGGTTAAATGTTTGAGGTATTTAAACGAAAGATTGACAAAGAAGATATGTCATGCATAGGGGTGAGAAGAGACGAGGGAGAGCAATAAGAGAGGAACACGGAGAGCGAGAGACGGAGAGAATAAGAGAGAAGCGAAGCGGGAGAGAGAGGGGTATGCGTCACGTTAGCATAAAAGGGAGCCAGCATCATTAATTGATTACCATTCGCTGGAAGAAATGCTGAATGCTGGCAGAACAGTATGCGGTCGAGTGTCAAGAAAACATCAATAATCCGGCCAGTGTTGAAGCAGATCTGGTCTCATAATCCATTTTCTCTCTGTTGTGTTCGTATTGTAATATTTTTATTTAATTTTTGATTTCGTATTTGAATCTGTGACACTATAACATTCCGCATTGTTCACAGAAATAATAACTGACAATGAAGACATGTCGTGCTCCATTGTATTGCTTCTTGTGTCTTTAAATAAAGACTGAAGTCGATTGATTCAATGTTGTACAATAGGTTATAATTTTACCATTATAAAATCCAGCAATCGCTTACTAAGCCCCACCACCATCATTTTTTAAAAAATTTCGTTCTAATTTAAAGAAATTGTCATGAATATATTACATATAAATAAGGTGGCGAGCAGGCAGAATCGGTAGCACGCTGGATGAAATGCTTAGCCGTATTTCGTCTGCCGCTACGTTCTGAGTTCAAATTCCGCTGAGGTCGACTCTGCCTTTCTTCCTTTCGGGGTCGATTAAATAAATATAGTTACTCACTGGGTTCGATATAACCGACTTAATCCGTTTGTCTGTCCTTGTTTGTCATGTCTGTGTTTAGCCCCTTGTGAGCAGTAACGAAATAGGTATTTCGTCTGTCAAATTCTGAGTTCAAATTCCGCCGAGGTCGACTTTGTCTTTCATCCTCTCGGGGTCGATAAATAAAGTACCAGTTACGCACTGGGTCGATGTAATCGACTTAATCCCTTTGTCTGTCCTTGTTTGCCCCCTCTATGTTTAACCCCTGTGGGTAGTAAAGAAATGTATAATTTTACCATTATAAAATTCAGTAATCGCTTACTAAACCCCACCACCATCATTTGTTTTAAAATTTCGTTCTAATTTAAAGAAATTTTCATGAATATATTACATATTATTAATAAGGCGACGAGCAGGCAGAATTGTTAGCACGCCGGATGAAATGCTTAGCGCTATTTCATTACGTTCTGAGTTCAAATTTCACCGAGGTCGACTTTACATTTTATCCCTTAGGTGTCGAAAAATTAATTACCAGTGAAACGATGGGGTCAATGTAATCGATTATGCCCTTCCCTTCAAATTTCAGGCCTTCTTTCTTTAGTAGAAAGGATTATCAAGGAGTGGGGGTAGCTCGTAGAATCATTAGCACGACGGCCAAAATGCTTAACTGCATTTCACTCGTCTTGCAAATCCTGAGTTCAAATTCCGCCGAGGTCGACTTTACCTTTCATCCCATAAAATATGTAACGCTTAAG
>NC_043005.1:79484597-79492097 GCF_006345805.1 Octopus sinensis | reverse complement strand
AACATGGTATGATATTTCACAAACTGCGTGATCCTGGTAAAGGCGGAAATCTTAGAGAGTGGCTACACACTTTCTAAAAGCTAGACGTCAGGCAGTGGTGGCCAAAGGAGCCACCTCTAAGGAAATATAAAAGCAAGTGGTGTTTCACAGGGCATTGTCTTAAGGTTACTCCTATTCATAGTAGCCCACACATACATACCCTTGCTATGCAAATGAAACCAAATTCTCTCAGACAATACACAATCCAAGAAATATTGCACATCTGCAACGGGAGCGGGACGCAATATACGGGTCGGTTAAGGAGAACAACATGCAGTTTAATGCAGGAAAAGTCCAAACCCTGCGCTACCAGCACACAGAATTGAACGTTGTGCAGACAGGATATACTGGCTCGGGTGGAATAGCAATTCCTGAATCGAAATCAGTGCGTGGCCTGGGCAATTTCCAAGAGCATATTACCAATTTAGTAATAAAATACAAACGGTTAGCTGGCTGGATCTCCGAACTTTCAAAACAAGAGAAAAGAAGATATTAATGGTACTTTGGAGGACACACGTCCTCAGCCGCTTAGACTACTGCTCCCAATTATGGTCACAACACAGTATAAATTTAGCAGCGGAACTCGAAGAAAATCGTTTCAATAAACGCATCAGTTACTTGGAAAAACTGAAACGTAGGAAGGAAATATATGCAGGCATATAGATCTGGAAATTCCTGGAAGGCCTTGTACCATACTTTGGAATTAAAAGTTACTCAAACAGCAGAATGGGGTGCCACTGCAAATTTCCAAAGTTCTCAGCAATTCCAACACAGGACCAGATGTTGCAACAGCTTGGCTTTCAATGGCCTACAGCTTTCAATATCCATCCAGAGTGCCTGAGAGACCTGCATGGTGTGGATGTAAGAGTCTTTAAAAACAAAACTGGATCTCTTCCTGTCAAGGATCCAGACGAGCCTACCTCACGGTAGGAAACACAAATGAGGGCAGTGGCATGAAGCTCCCTCATTGACCAAATGCCAATTATCGGAAGAGGTTTCAAATAATGGTGTAACTCAGTCAGGGATAGTGCCCCAGTATGACTACAGTTTTGAAGCTAAAACATTTTAAAGATTTAAAGATTGATGTGTATATATATATGAATTAGTAATTTATTTCGCTTTCAACGTATGCTAATAGAGTGTAAAAAATTATGTGGTTTTAGAGTTATTTCGTGTCTATTTCTAGCGTATAGGTGCTGCTTCTCAGCACCCTTAATTATAGTTATATCTATATAATTATATAATTTTATGTTTATATTAATTCTTACCTATATGGTTTTTATTACATGCTGGTCGCTGATGTGATTGTTATTTTTTTATGATTTTATCCCTCATTTTGTATACACACACACACGCACACTTATCATATTTACTCACTCCGATCATTATATTTATTATATGCGGTTTATGTTGATCAAATACACACGTGGTTGAGATGAATAATCGGATTTGCTTTGTATATACAAGTGCATATATGTATGTATTCGTGCATATAAACATGTATTTGTATGGGTGTGTATAGATATTTTCATTTATCTACGATTTGGTATATTCTACTGACGAAGATAAAGTAATTCTGATATTACTAAAGCAGAAATCGTTCATCTACAACTAACCTTAAAAACTTTGCCAAACATTTTTTATTCATTGACCTCGATTTCCATTTGTAATAATGGCGTATAAAAATAAAGATGTGGTTTTAGAATCATTGGACATCTACTTCTAGCATGTAGTTGCTGTTTCTCGAGAAATCTTAATTATAATTATATCTATATCTATCTATATATCAATGCATACGTATATACTTGTATATGTGACTGTGTTTGTCTATGCTTGTTTATTTATGTGGGTATATTTGTGATAAAATTACCGTAGAAAAACGTAGGAAAACTTGAGTGAGTTGAAAGGCGTCAAAAATATTGCTGTACTATTTAAAGAAACGTGTGCACAAGCCAGACTTAACATGCATGTGTGTCGAAGCATTTGCCGATGTATTTGTGTGTGTGCTTTTGAGTGTTAGACGTCCGTGGAGGAGAGGAAATGAGTGCATATGTGTGTGCAGTGTGTGGCTGTCTGATGCAGTAAAGGCGAGGATATATTTTCGATAGAAATTAAATGAAATCACTTAACGAAAAATTCGCAAATGCATTTTAATATAAAATTGCATATTTGCTTTGTGTGTGTATGTGTGTTTATCTCTCCCCACTCTCTCTCTCTCTCTCTCTCTCTCTCTCTCTGTGTATATATATATATATACATATATACACACTAAACACACGTATGTAATATATGATATGCAATTGCGGAGAATCCTTACTAGAATATGCTCTTACAAACATAAAAAAAGGCATCACCTCTCATGTCACGTGTTACTTGATGACGTTGATTCGAGAGTTGTTAATCTAAAGTGGTCCATTATCAGAGCTAGACATTTTTTTTTTTACCCGAATTCTTTAAACGATCTTATTCTTGTAAGACGTGTCGGAAGACATCCAACATTTTTGCGTGATTGTAGTTCGTATCAGAATTTTTCTTATCTGCATGTATGTGTACGACTGTGTGTCTTTGTGCGAGGTTTTGTGTGTGTGGGAGGCATACGAGAAGGAAAGGTCAGCGTTAATCCAAAATGGCGATTTTAAACACCATTGCCTCCCTTTAATTTTCTGTATTTCATCTTGTCAAACATCTTTATTGTGATTAACATTCACTCACTCAAACTCTGCTACTCATTATTATGCAATTTATATGGTTTTTTTCCTCATCATCAATTGTGTTGTTTTTGCCTTGCTTTGTTGCTTCTAAAGGTTTGCTCACAAACGGTCTTTCTTCGTCTTGTTTATGTAAAAAAAAATTTTTATTCTGTTAAATAATTTCTTTTTATGTTCAAAGTTGCAAGTTCTGTGCTATCACAAAAAATAAATAAAGAAATAAAGCTTTTCCCGGAAGAAGTATAAATTCAAACAAATTTTCCCCTCTACAATTTAAATAGTTATTTTGTGAGATGAAAGACATGTTGAAACACATTTCTCATGAAAATAAATCACTCGGTTTTGTTCATTACATGAAATAGACAGAGAACTTTAAAAGAAACACTACTTAACCTAGTTCAATTGCACGAAAACATAGAGACCATTGTAAAAATTGTCTCCGAACCTTTGCTTCGATATATATTACCATCTCGCATTTACAATCCATTTTATTTTCTCTCTCTCTCTCGCTTTTATTTTTAATGGCATCGAAGTTGCAGGAATGCCTAATGGAGAAATTAACAAACATTATTGCATGTAATAAGACATTATCGAATCCATACAGGCAGCCTTTCGTGACATGAGAGAACTAATAATTATGTTTTCTTACAAAGGAGCAAAGACCACATAATGTATACCGGGGAAGATTTACATTGACTTGGATTTACCCCCAGAACATGACAAGTCATTTTCTGATCGACTAGACGAGGATGCAAATCAGAGACGGACCTGCTTACAGACATAAAGAAATAATATAAATCACGCGAGGCCGAGTGGTTAAGTTGTTGCATTCACGATTTGTAGATCGTGGTTCGATTCCCGGACCGGATGGTGTGTTGAGTTCGTGAGCCAAACACTTTATTTCGCGTTGCCCTAGTGCTGTGTGGGGGCCGGCATGTCAAAGAATAGACCCAGCGTTTCCACTGCCTGACGTAAAAAGACGGTTTACATAATCTGAGGTGGGATTTGCACTCCAACCTTCTAAAGCCCCCAGAAGCCACGACTGTCCCATCAGGCCCATAGATTGGATGGGAGAGTTGTCACGTGGGTTGTCCAAAAGTGTCATCGGCCAGAGGTAGGGATCAGTAACAAATGGATGCAGTGATGTGCTGTTAGAGCGCATTCCCCATACTACTACTACTACTGCTGCTGCTGCTTCCACTAGTACCACTACTACAACTGCAGCTACTACAACTGCTGCTACTACAACTACTACTATTACTACTACTACTACTACTACTACTACTACTACTACTACTACTACTACTACTACTTCTACTACTACTTCTGCTGCTGCTGCCTCTGCTACTACGACCACTAATTCAGCTGCTGCTGCTACTACTACTGCTAGAGCTACTGCTGCAACTACTACCACTACTAAAGCTGCTGCTGCTGCTGCTGCTACTACTACTACTACTACTACTACTACTGCTACTACTACTACTACTACTACTACTACTGCTACTACTACTACTACTACTACTACTACTGCTGCTGCTGCTTCCACTAGTACCACTACTACAACTGCAGCTACTACAACTGCTGCTACTACAACTACTACTATTACTACTACTACTACTACTACTACTACTACTTCTACTACTACTTCTGCTGCTGCTGCCTCTGCTACTACGACCACTAATTCAGCTGCTGCTGCTACTACTACTGCTAGAGCTACTGCTGCAACTACTACCACTACTACAGCTGCTGCTGCTGCTACTACTACTACTACTACAACTACTACTACTACTACTATTATTACTACTACTATTAGGCAGAAACAGTGGATTTTTATACCTATCATTTTCTTTACAAAAAATGGATGACCAATAGAAATCACACGTGCTAACGATTGGAGAAAACTGTTTTGTTCTAAATGTGATAATCGGGCCTTTATTACTGGTTGCAATGTAAATGAAAAGTCACTTCAAGGGAACGGAAACGTAGATCGATAAATCCTTCCACAACCACTTTAGCCTTAAAAGTCGTGAAAAATTCTCATGAAAAATACGTTTGCAAGAAAGGAGAACGCTCGAGATGCAAGAATTTCTTTTCTCATCGTTCTCCTGGAACTAGAAATATATGACGAATCTCTCAAATACGTTTTTAAGTTCTGTCTCATCGATCTATTCTGAATGTTCCCGAATAGCATCTTGACTTACGCGCGCGTGCGTACACTCACACACACACACACACACACACACACACACACATACATACGTATGCACTCACACATGCACACACATATATACACGCATATGTAAATGGATTTTTGTACGAGATGGAATAAGCAAACTTTCTGACAAATGACTACAATCCTTTCAGTGGATCACTTTTAGCTGGTAATTGCTGAATTATACATATATTATACACATTATTGCATTAATATGATTTAACAATAACTGAATAGAAGTGCGTCTTCGTGTCCCAGACTCAAACTGCTCAAGACGGGTACCCACTGTATAGGCGTAGGAAGCCATGTGACGGAGGCTTAACCTTAACCATAAGGAAATTCGAAGTTGACAATAGATGGATAATACCTTACTGTTCGCTTCTTTCAAGGACATTTAAAGCACATATCAACGTTGAATTTTGCAATTCCATCAAATCAATCAAATATGTCTGCAAATACGTTAACAAAGAGTGCGATACCGCCATGTTTAGCCTCCAAAGCTTCAACCAACACGATGAAGTAACGCAGTCCCACGCTGCACAGTATATAAGCAGCAATGAAGCGTTTTGGCTTATTTTCAGTTTTTTAATACACGAAAGGTATGCTGCCGTTGTTCAGCTTCCTGTTCATCTCGAAAACGACCAACGAATGTATTTCAGTGAAACCACTGCTGCCCTCGTAGCACAGGATCCATCAGAAACTACGCTCGCTAAGTTTTTAAAACTTTGTCAGGTTTATCCCTTTGCACAGACACTCCTTTACCCACCTGGAACAACTAGACGTGGAGGAGAATGAAGACAGGTTAAACAGTTCAAGGGCACGAAGGCATTAAGTTCAATGATTGCCTTGGGCGCGTTTATACAGTGCACCCTAATCGGACTGAGTGCTTTCATTTCCGCCTTCTTCTACACAAAGTAACAGGCCCAACTTGCTTTCAGGATTTAAGATGTAAACGCTTTTGCAACATACATGGAGGCATGTCAACAGCGCAGTAATCTTGAAGATGACGGGCAGTGACAAGCCTGCTTATCAGAGGATTGTGTTTCCAAATTGCCTGGAAGCTTTAGAACTCTTTTTTGCTGTCATACTGCACAATTGTGCACCCAGTAGTTCGTATTCTTTGTGGATTCACTTTAGGAATGATCTGTCCGAGAATTTTAGGCGAGCTGCTCAGCTGTCATTCCTTACTGTAAACAAAGGTTTCCCTGATACAATATACAACCTAACGATGATTGAGATTGAAAACAAGTCTTTAGCTTTAGGCGGTGACGTAATGACCACTTACGGGCTTCCTCCCGCTGGAAGGCCTACCTCAAATGATCTCCCTTCTGAGATTGTTCGGGAAACATCTTATGACATTACTGAACTATCCGCATATGTACAGATCAATGAGGCACTCCTCCTATCTGACCAAACTCTATCGTTCAGCAAGTCCAGCGTCGCAAAGGTGGCGTTTTCTTCCTTAACGCTCCTGGCGGGACAAGCAAAATGTTCGTAACTAGACTCATGCTTGCAAAAGCAAGACTACAAAAGTTCATCGCAGTAACTGTAGCAACTTCGGGAATAGCTGCTACTCTGCTCCCTGGTGGCAGGACAGCACCATCTACGTTTAAGCTTTCCCTTAACCTCGCAAGTTCACCAACGCTTGTTTGCAACATTTCAAAGACATCGGACAACGAGCAATTGCTCGCAAACTGCAGCTTGATTGTTTGAGATGAATGCACAATGGTTCACAATGGTGCCCTTGAGGCATTAGATAGAACTTTGCGAGACATAAAGGAGAGCCACGAACCGATTGGGAGTGTCACTGTCTTGCTATCTGGGGACTTTAGACAAACCATGCCAGTGATTCCGAAAGGCGGATGAAGTAATTGCATGCCTTAAGTCTTCACCTCTATGGGTTCATGCTGTTACTTTAAAGTTAGAATCCAACATGAGAGCGCGCTTCCATGAGGACCCATTGTCAGAAGATTTTGTGAGGAACAATCTCCTTCTTGGCAATGGTGAAGTTACAGAAGATGGAAATGAAGATGTTGACATAAGTTACATTTGCACAATAGCCAGTACTATTCAGAGTCTTCATGACCAGGTCTTCTCAGACCTAGAAGTCCACAGCAGAGATCTAGATTGGCTTTGCCAAAGAGCCATTTTGGCTCCTAAAAACGTTGCGGTCAATGCAACCAACAGCTTTTTACTGGGTTTGCCTGAGGACGTGAGAGTCTATAAGTCAGTAGACACCATCCCCAATCAGGATGAGGTAGTTGATTATTCCACTGAATTTTTGAATTCCTTGGAACCTTCAGGTGTACCTCCACATATTCGTACTCTTAAAGCAGATAGCCCTGTTATGCTCATAAGGAATTTAAATCCACCGACGTTGTGCAACGGTACACGCCTTGTTATCACAAAATTATTTCCTAATATTGCAACGATTATGACCGTCTGTGGTAAAGGTCAAGACGTCTTCATACTGTGAATTGCCCTTGTGCCTTCGGCTGCTGACTTACGTTTCACGTTCTGCAGATTGCAGTTTCCGATTAG